>NW_015387909.1:34538-87799 GCF_001527695.2 Protobothrops mucrosquamatus | reverse complement strand
TGATTCCGTGCCAGCCTGTGTTCCCAACAGCTGAGTCTGAGGAATCTGAGGAGGAGGTGGAGGAGGCATTTGAAGGGCCATCAGGGTCAGAGGGAGGCTCTGATGAATTACAGGACTCACGGCTTGATGAAGAGCCTGGGCCCTCCAGTCGTGTTCCTGATGAAGCTCAGCTGTGTGAGGGGACTGAGTCAGACTCAGAAGACGCACACCTGATGGACTTGCTAATTGATGCTCGCGCACGCAGGCAATTAGCAAGAGTAAATCAACAGCAGTCAATGGGACAACTCCAGAGAAAACGGAGAAGGCATTGAGAGGCCTTGGAACTCTCAGGCAACCATTTGTAAGAACTTCCAGGGATCATGGTCTGTTTGTTTTACCGATGAATGTTTTGTTTAAACTCCTGCTCTGTCTGATTTTTTAACCAATTATCTGTTGGAAAAGTATTCTGTTGTTTTTGTTTTTGAGCAAACTTATCAGGACTGTTTTTGTAATAAAAAGGGGTTGGTTTTCCAGCCTACTGTTAAAGAGGGGTTTGTTTTTGTGACGCAACAAAGACGGACATAGGCTGGGACAGAACAGGCTTACCCATTGTCAGCTGCCACTTTATGTTTGCTTGTGCTTCGCCACATTATGATGACAGACTGTCACGAACTGTAGGGAAGGAGAAATGCAAAGGGGAAAATGAAAGTAAGTTCTGTATCTCTTCGAGAAGCTGCTTCAAGGTCACTTGGCATACCAGCTAGGTATCATCCTGTACCTGAACCGACTATTAGGAAGACATCCTGCCTAAACTTGACTAGTCACATGGGGATGGGCAATGGGAGGCAGCTAAGGGAGGGAAAAGTTGAACTAGAGGATTTCGGTCCGTGATGCTCCGATCTGGCTATGCATTACTGCAATATACTTGACTTCTAATAAACTATACCAGTGATGGCGGACCTTTTAGAGACCGAGTGCCCAAACTGCAACCCAAAACCCACTTATTTATTGCCAGGTGCCAGGTGGGCGTGGTCCATTGGGTGGTGTGGCTGTGGTGGTCATGGCAGATTGGGTGGGTGTGACCAAGGTGGGCGTGGTCACCTCAATGTTGCTCATGGAGAGGGACACCTGTGGGGGGTGGGTAGGGTTGGGGGAGATCCAGGGGGTCTCTGGCAGGTGGGGCGGTAGGCAGGAGGCTCATCCTGCGGGGTGAGGTGAGGCAGGGTGGGGGTGCCATTGCCATGGGGCGAGGCAGGAGCCAGGGCGGCTGCTGCCTGACACCATCAGCCCCCACACAGAGGCCAGCGAGCACATAGGGGCCAACGGTGTCCATCAGCAGCCACAGCCTGCCGGCCCCTCCACTGGCACACTCCGGTGCTCCGCAGCCGCCGCCAGCAGTTCAAAGAAGCCACCTCTGAGCTGGATGGCCGGCTGACAGCTGAGGAGGCGATGCAGTGGGTCGTGCCCAGGAAAAGGAGAGCATGTGAGGCCAGGAGGGACTGGGGGGAGGGAAAACAGCCGTGCCGGGATGGATCCAGCCACGTGGGACCTCGGCGAGTTAGCAGGCGGCTGGTTGAAGAGGGACAGTTGCCATCTCTAGGGCATTGTGTGTGTGCCCACAGAGAAGGCTCTGAGTGCCGCCTCTGGCACGCGTGCCATAGGTTCGCCACCACTGAACTATACCTTTCTCAACAAATAGAACTAGAGGTTTAAGTTGTGACAGGTCTGATACCAATATCAGTTTTTGGGTGGACACTATAAATCTAAAGCTTAACTCCAGGTAGGATTCTTCCTTGGAAATCCCATTTAGTCCAACAAATCTACAATCTTTATGAATTCTATAATTTTTTCTTCTTCAGTTGGGACAGAAATTAACAAATAGCTCCAAGTACCTATTTAATATAGGAATATCTTTTAGCTCTTTCCTTTGATTGTCATTTTTCAGCTTGCTGCCAAAGCGATCTTATTTGTTTTATGGTTTTAATCTGCCTGGTAGCCTTAGTTTTGCCAGCAGATGACAAAGGTGATTTAAAACATTGAAAACAAGCTTTGACTGACATCAAGATTTTGCATAGAATATTGTGATTTCCTTTTTAATCAGATGTGACCCAGCCTCAGGGCTGTTCCGTTGGAAGAGGATATATTTTGCAGGTGAAGCATAGAAAAGATTGCCGAGTGAAAATAGATCAAAAACAGCTTGTGTTGGAGAGAGAGAAAAATGAGATTTTTCAGATGAATTGGGGTATATCCAATAACAGGCATTTGGGGAGGGGGACTCAGACCAGGTTCTGACCATTATGCTGGAGGACATAATCCGCCCCCCCCAAATGGATGAACGTAGCACTGAACTGATTTAATTGCCTTTCATTTAAATGTTATTAGACTAGACTTTGATCATGAATTTAATAATTTTCCCCATCTATCACCTTAAATATTACAATTTATTCACAAGTTATGGAGCTTCCTGGGCTATCAGCAACCCTAAGGCTCCAAGCTTGACAGAGATGTCTGCAGAGGGAGGTCCAAAAAGTTAAAATGGCCGATTAAAACCCTGCCATTTTCATATGTGTGGGATATGTGAAAAAAGAATGGAGCTGCCATTTTGACTTGTTGGACCTTCTTTCCCTATGAACATCTCTGGCTTAGTATCTCTAAGCCAGGGATAGGCAACCTTGGCTCTTTTATGACTCGTGGACTTCAACTCCCAGAATTCCTGAGCCAGCCATGCTGAGGGGAAAGGGAGAGGTTTCCAAGCTGAGCCATGCTGGCTCAGGAATTCTGGGAGTTGAAGTCCACGAGTCATAAAAGAGCCAAGGTTGCCTACCCTGGCTCTAAGCTATATATCTACTCTGAGTCAACTCTAAGAAATCAGGCTTTATTCAACCTTGGGACCACTTTTGAAGCTTGTGAGAGCTTTGCTTGATTGTGCTGCTGCATTGTGTTTTGATGTTACTATGATCCTGGCCATGTTGAAAAGGGAATATATATAACCCATATTCATATGAATTATTAAGGGAGCCCGCTTGGTCTAGTGATGAAGGCACCAGGTTACAAATTCTAGTCCTTCCTTAGACATGAAAGCTGGCTGGGTGACTTTGGGCCAATCACCAGGAGATTGTGAGTTCTAGTCCCTCCATAGACATGAAAGCTGGTTGCATGACTTTGACCACCAGATTATAATTTATAGTTCCATTTTAGGCAAGAAAGTCAGCTGGGTGACTGGACCAGTCCCTCTCTCTCTCTCTCAGACCAACCCACCACACAGGGTTGTTGTTGAAAAAAATAGGAAGAGAAAGGAATATTAGATATATTTTCCAACCTGAGCTATTTATAAAAACAATAAAGTTGGGATAAAATAATCTAAAAAATAGATCAGATTAACAGTGGGGGAAAAAGAAACAAATAAAACCCACCTAAAAATGGAGGATCAAGTAAAATTTGTCTGATCCTCTCCTCTATCCCACCCACCCCCCTTCCGATCATTCATTCCCAAAGCCATGGTGGCACAGTGGTTAGAATGCAGTATTGCAGGCTAATTCTGCCGACTGCCAGGGGTTCGATCCTCACTGGCTCAAGGTTGACTCAGCCTTCCATCCTTCCAAGGTCGGTAAAATGAGAACCCAGATTGTTGGGGTCAAATATGCTTAGAGAGGGCTGTAAAGCACTATGGGGCGGTATATAAGTCTAAGTGGTATTGCTATTCAGTTCATGTCCCCTCCCACAGAAAAAGCTAAGTGTATTCCTGACACCAAATGTTGTTTGCCTCCGATTTCAATTTTTGAGAAATGGCTTGGGAAGAATGTGAAAAAAGAAACATCTGCTGTGTCTCTCCCATGCCTCACATCCTGCTCCACGTAGATTTCCAGCAAGGCAAATTTCTCTTAGAGCTCTCTACCCTGCTTATGAATCCTTTTATAATTCAATTCCCCTCCTTCATAAATATTTTTCCTGACACTTTGAAATAACAAGTCACTACCGAGTGGGTGCAGGCTGGATATTCTACCTCAGTGTTCAGGTAGTCCTCGACTTACGACCACAATTGAGTCCAAAATTTGTGTGGTTAAGACATTTGCTAAGTGAGTTTTGCCCCGTTTTGCGACCTTTCTTGCTACAGTTGTTAAGTGAATCACTAACAACTTGATAAGTTAGTAACATGGTTGTTAAGCGAATTGGGCTTCCTCATTGACTTTGCTTGTCAGAAGGTCGCAAAAGGGGATCACATGACAATACAGTGGTCATAAATATGAACCAGTTGCCAAGGGTCTGAATTTTGATCACATAATCATGGAGATGCTACAAAGGTCATAACTGAGAAAAACAGTCGTAAGTCACATTTTTAAGAGCTGTTATAACTTTGAACGTTCACTAAATGAACCTGTTGTAAGTTGTAAGTTGAGAACTACTTGCATAGTGAGGACTATCCATATAGTAGTCCCATTGGTTTTGTCAGAAAGTCACCAAAGGGGATCACATGACCCCAGGACACTGCAACCATCATGAGTCAGTTGCCAAACATCTGAAATTTGATCACGTGACCACAGGGAGGCTACAATGGTCGTAAGTGTGAAAAATGGTCAGAAGCCACTTTTTTCAGTAACTTTGAATGGTCATTAAATGAACTGTTGTAAATCGACTACTCTAGCAAGGAGCAAAGGAAAATTGAAGTAAAATTGTAAGCACAGTCAGGATCACGTGACTTTCACTTAGTGGCCCTTTACTTAAAAGCAGAGTTGTTGGTCCCAATCGTGGTTGTTAAATGAGGACTACCTGTATACCCAACTGACTCATATTTATGACGGTTGCAGTGTCATGGGGTCATGTGATGATCTTTTGCAACTTTCTGCCAGGCAAAGTCAAGGGGGAATCCAGATTCACTTAACAATTCACTGTATTAATTTAACAACTGCAGTGATTCACTTAACAACAGTAGCAAGAAAAGTCGTAAAATGGGGCAAAATTCACTTAACAATTTCTTACTTGGCAACAGAAATTTTGGGCTCAATTGTGGTTATATGTTGAGGACTACCTGTTATTGCTATAATTATTATATTGCAACCTTTCTTTAAAAAACTATAGTATGCCTTGCAACACGTAGGTTATTTTAGGAGCTTTAGAAATTATGCTAATACTTCCCTGAGAGAAAGTTGGGATGCTCCTTGTAATACCCTTGTATTATTAATTCCCAATTCTTAAAAAAGCACCATTTTTCCACTTTTTGTTCTTTATGGTCTTTGTATAAATGTTTGATACACCTTTGAGGATGACACCTCCATTGGCACAATTTAAAATTTGAGGCCAAATACTGTATGGGACCTTAGTAATATATGTAGGGATCTTTAGACAAAGATTACAAAGAGGAAGGAAATAAATAAAGCCTGGATTTAGAGAGGTTCAGTCATGTAAAACTAAAATACCCATTTTCCCATATCCTCACTCTGAAGATTCCGAACTGAAAGATAATAAAATTACAAAAAAATTGCCTCTCTAAATGCTCGAAGTCACGATAAGATTCATCATAAGATTGCTATAAATGGATTTGTGCAAAGGGGAAAAAAAGGTGGTTAGAAATATATGTAAAATGGCTTTATCAGGTAATAAGCACTTCTGCTAGCTTGATCATATGATGAGGTAGGAAAAAAACAGCAATGAGATTTTTCTGTTAAAATGATTCTAATAAATCACTCCCATTCTCCTAGCATCACTTCATGTTAAGGGGAAAAAAACAGCTTGAAAATTCTACTAGTGAAATGCTTTGCTTTTTTCAATTCCTATTACTCTATGCTAAGTCAGGAACTTTTTCAAATTTTGCCATAAAGAAGAGGGGTCAAGCTATTCTCCAAAGCACCTGAAGGCAGGACAAGGAGCAATGGATGGAAACTGATCAAGGAGAGAATATCTGTGGAGATTCTCAGTCATCCAGGTCATGGCGGTCCCAAAGGTGCTTTTCCGGTTGCCTCTTGAAAAAGCATTTTTGGATCAAGGAGAGAAGCAACCTAGAATTAGAGAGAAATTTCCTGACAGTTAGAACAATTAATCAGTGGAATGACACCTCCATAAATTGTGGGTGCTCCAACCCTGGAGGTTTTTAAGAAGAGATTGGACAACTATTTGTCTAAAATGGTATAGGATTTCCTGCTTGAGCAGGGAATTAGACTAGAAGACCTCCAAGGTCCCTTCCAACTCTGTTATTCTGTTAATGTGTGTTAGATTGATCTCTAAGCAGTAAATGTGGATACTGCCCTTTTTATTTTTGCATTTTCTTTTTTTACCGCTATTTATTTATTGTTTATCAACCATAACCCTACTAATTAAAGCAATTCCTGTCATGTGGTATTTTTTTTTTTGTAAGGACAAACAGGCCACACAATGCCTAAAGCTAAAATCACGTTAAGGCTAAGTATACCACATTACGCATACCACATTAAGGCTTAGAACGATGTTTACAACCAGTTCATGAATTTTATGGATACTTAACAGCATTGTAGGGCTTATTCGATAAAGTACAGTTTATTGTGGAGTGAACTCAGTTGCCCCTATTGGTCTTGTGTCTAAATGAAAAGGTGAAAAATTACATTTCTGCTTCAGCTTTCACTCTTCTATTTTTTTAAAATGGATGTTATCAGACGAAGACTTAAGATATCATAATTTCACCAAAATGTGCCAAGCCAAATTTAGAGGCTGCCTTTGGGATATCTTTAAGGATTTGGAGACCCTATTTTAAGCATATTCTGACTATAGGCACATGACAGAGCCGGGTTACCTTCCCTTATTGCTGCAGTGTATCTCAAAATTAGACTACAAAGAGTTTGGATATTTGCATTTCATCATATGGCTTACCATTGTTTTAGTATACTGCAGGGATAGGCAACCTTGGCTTTTTTATGACTCGTGGACTTCAACTCCCAGAATTCCTGAGCCAGCATGGCTCAGCTTGGAAACTCTCCCTTTCCCCTCAGCATGGCTGGCTCAGGAATTCTGGGAGTTGAAGTCCACGAGTCATAAAAGAGCCAAGGTTGCCTACCCCTGATATACTGGATGAACCAAGTCATCAAGTTGTACTGTAATTTAAAAAAAAGTTTAGACATTTTTAAAAATCAACATTAATGTTGTCTGAAATTCCTACCATTTTAGTACAACAAACATATCTGATGTGAACTTAAGAATTACCTTAAATTATTCATTGGTAAAGCCTCATATGGAGAAAGGAACTATTCTGTTTATATTCTGGCTTAATTCTGAGGAAAACATCATCTATGCTCTGTCATTTCCCACAACAGAACTGTTTCAAGAGGAAATCAAGAGGAAAGACTTTTATGTAAGACGCGTTCTCTTTATTCCAAAAATAAATACTTTTTTAATCAAAGATTTTCAAATGCCATTATATAATCACAACGGAAGGGGAAGATCCACTTCTTTGGCAGCTGTGAAGCCAACATACAAGAACTTGACAGGAGCAATGCTGCTGACAAACTCAAAGCTGATTTATACAAATTTCCAAAAGCAACAGAATCCCCCTTTTTTAGGAATGAGCAAGAGACTGTTGAGGTCTAAAAGGCACATTATGCTAGACAATAAAACATACTTTGTGTCCCTGCAAATAAGTATGCTCTATGTTACCTTCCACCAGAGCAACTGTGGACTGTGAATTAAGTCAGAGAAAGAGGATTCCTTTGTAAAAGGATTATTAATATCAGTGATTAAAAAAGGATCCCCTGGGGAAGGGGGGACTTTGATTAGTTGTTGGGCCTCGGCATGCCCACCCAAGGGGCACAGTTCTAAATCCATGTCATTCAGTTGTATTGGGGCGGGTGGCCACGTAAACAAACACCACAATCAAAAGCACCACCACAGTCAAGGTGGGAAGCACCACAGTTGTGACTTGCTGACGGGCTTCGTGCATTGCTTGCTTTCTCTCCTTTTTGTCTCTGGATGTCTCTTTTTTGGGCTTCCCTTTCAGCTGTCTCATTCTCCTTCCTTTCTGGATCTCTCGTCAAGGAAATTGAACCAAATAGCCAAGAGGTGTCAAAGGCGCAACCAAGAGATGCTTCTTCTGGTCGACCTCGTCCTTCTTGGCGTTGGATGGGGTCCTGTATAAAAACCTGGAAGATAGAGAAGAGAGAAATGATAGTCCGGTGGAGGTTGATTGTGTTGGTCAGAAGTCTCCAAATGTGGCCACTTTAAGACTTATGGACTTTATGGACTTCAACTCCCAGAATTCCCCAGCCAGCATAGCTGATTGAGGAATTCTGGGAGTTGAAGTCCATTAGTCTTAAAGTGGCCAACTTTGGAGACTCCTAGTGTTGGTGAACAAGAGTGACAGGGTTAATACTGAGAAATACATCCTATGCAGCTGGGAGCTGACCCCCTAAAGTGTTTCCAAAAGTTGCCAATTTTTAAACCTTTTTTTATGAGATAGCTATGCCTTTCTGTGAATAGCCAAGCCCCTCCCATATCTATAATCAATTTTTTAAAAAAACAATAATAGTAGGGGAGAGCTACTCATCATATTTCAGTAAACAGCCTGTGAGTTTTCATATTTATTTAGCAAGAACACTGAAATCTTTGAGATTGCAAAATGTTATTTATCCAAAGAGACAAGTAGAAGAAATCAATAAAGATACACAAAGCCTGTCCTCATTTCAACACAGTCTTGTTATCTAGACTTATCCAAGTTGGTAGGGTACTGATGTACTGGGATTTTAAATTCCAGATTATGTATTATATATGGAGAGGAGAGGATACAATATTATTAAAGTAAAATCTCTTAGTCCCTGAGATTATATTTCAGGTGTCATGAATATTTTCCACTATGCTCTTCAAGTAGTCATCGGTTTAAGACCATTTGAAATTACAATGGACCTCAGCTACTTATGACCAGTTTTCAAAGTTATGACAGCCACACATATAGACCATAGTCACAGGGTCTCATTTTGGGTGCTTGGCAACTAGCTCACTTTTATGTACGTTTGCAGCATCCTGCAATCACATGACCACAATTTGTGACTTTTTTTTTGCCAGTTTCCAGCATTTATTTCCATGTCTGGCAAAAAACACCAATGGGGAAAACGGATTAGCTTAATGGCTGCTGCAAAAAAAATGTAGTGAAATTGGGCCCGTCACATAATGTTTGACCTAGAACAGGGGTAGGCAATCTTGGCTCTTTTATGACTCGTGGACTTCAACTCCCAGAATTCCTGAGCCAGCCATGTCCACGAGTCATAAAAGAGCCAAGGTTGCCTACCCCTGACCTAGAATCAAAACATCTTATGATAAGATATTGGTCTACCTCTGTAGTCACAGTATATAGACCGATATCTTTACCCCACGGGCCATATCCTTAACAGAAAATGTAAAACCTGCTTTACCTATAAAAATGAATTAGCAGGATTTTGCTAACTTGGATTATGGGAATCAAGCTGTTTTTCACGTGCTGACAGTTGCAAAGATTTGCAAATGTTTCACTTGGCCTCCAGTGTACTTCCAAAAACTCAGCTTGAGACGCAACTTTGTTGTGTGGCTGAGAAATAAAAGAGTCTTGGAATTAGAGGGACAGGATCCGAATCTGGGTGGTATGACTATTTGCAGTATAATATAGTCAAGGTTAATGTGCATTTTTTTAAAAAAAACATTATGTTAGACATTCCATGTCAAGACTACAGAATAGATACAAATCCAGGTTGGGCCTGAAAACACTTTTGTGGCTCTCAGCACAAGCATTTTATACATGAGAAATAAACACAAAAAGCTAACTTATCGTGAGATAACAGAATTTTGTCAAGGGAAATGTAAAATAAATCAAGAGAAGAACTGGAGGTAGAGGGATACAGTTGTCAAAGGTTTTCTTATTTACTGTTATTACAAAGATTTAAAGTAGGCAAAAGAGTCTGGAGTCTGAAATAGAATTGGGTACGAATGATGAACATGCAATTGATAAAATATATAAACTTTTATTAAAATTTGAAACAGAAGAAGAAGTGAAAAAATGTTTGATAAAGTGGATTGTAACTTCATTTAGGTTATAATATACAAATGGTTAATGGAAAATATGTGGCTTAAGGAACTGAAAATCACACTACATTGTAATCATAAAGACAATTTTTATAAAATGATTGGACTGTTGGTATATGTGATCAGAGTAAATACCCAAAACATATGAAGACACTTCAAGTAAATGTTGGAAATATGAATCAGAAGGAACATTTTAACATGTTTTGTGGACATGTAAAAGCTAAAAAATGTATATGTATATAATGTCCATGTTTTGGTTTTTTTTATCATTCGTTATAATTGTTACAGTGATATATATATATATATAGTTTGCTGTCCAGCTGGCTTCAGTTTCAGAAGCTGGATCAAAACAGTTATTTGAGGCTTTTATGCTGGTTAAAAAAAGCTAAGTTGAAAAGGTGGAACTGACAGCATCTCTCTTAATAGCCGTCACTGTCACAGTCATAATGAATGCTAAAACAACATAACATGAAAATTATATAGAATCTACTTTATCCGCAGTGAATGGTGCACGATGGCACAAATCTCTGTTGCACCCAGCTCTACAATTATAGGCCTTTGAATGCCATGCCAGGGATGCAATCACCAAAATGGGTTGGACTGGGACAAAGAAGTGGGAGGCCTCAGGAAAGCACTGAATCAGGTTTAACCCAGATTAAATCAAATTAATGAAATATAGTCCATATTATACTATTTTACTTTTTTGTTGCGTTATTTTTTTCCTTTAGAGCAGAGGTCACCAACCTTTTTGGTTTGGCGGCCCGGAAAAGGAGGCAGGCACCGTTATGCGCATGCACACACACACACACACAAATGGGCCACGCGTGAGCGTACATGTGCATGCAAATGGGCCACGCATGCACACACGCAAATGGGGCCGCGTCAGGGTGAGGGCCGTAAATGGGGCGGCGCTAGTGTCGGTAGGACGTTTAGGGGCAGGGTGGCACTAATGCCATGGAATGCTCGGAGCAGCGCTAGTGCCGGCAGGACGCTCGGAGCAGTGCTAGTGCCAGTGGGATGTTTGGGGCGGGGCGATGCTAGCGCTGGTGGGATGCTCAGGGCGAGGCTAGCGCGAGTGTGGGAAGTGAGTGCACGCACACACGCTCATGCACTGGCCATCCCTTCACGTGGCCCGGTGCCCAAGAGGCCACGGCCCAGTAGTGGGCTGCGGCCCACAGGTTGGGGACCCCTGCTTTAGAGAGAACTTCTGGAAAAGTTTTGGGATACATCAACAGGCCTATTAATTATATATCCAATACAATATCTCTCTTGATATATCCACCATAATTGCAGTACAGGTGGTCCCCGGCTTACGACCACAATTGAGCCCAAAGTTTCCACTGCTAAGCAAAACAGCAGCCAAGGGAGCTTTGCCCCATTTTACAACCTTCCTTGCCACACTTGTTAAGTGAATCACTGCAGTTGTTAAGTGAATAACCCGGTTGTTAAGTGAATGTGTTTTCCCCATTGACTTTACTTGTCAGCAGTTCGCAAAATGGGATCCCATGACCCCGGGACACTGCAACCGTTATAAATATATGCTGTTGCTAGGCGCCCAAATTTTGATCATGTGACCACAAGGATGCTGTGACAGTTGCAAGTGGGAGGGCTAGTCATAAGTCACTTTTTTGAATGCTTTTATAACTCTTGTAACACTTGCTAAACAAAGTCTAGGACTGTCTGCACCCAAATCTCAACGAACAGATTGTGTACAAAATACACCTTTCCTGTGCTGAAATCAATAAAGAAATTTTAATTGTAAGCCGCTCTGAATTTCTTTGCAGAGTGAGATGGGCGGCATATAATTTTAATAAATAATAATAGATAAACTGAATGTGTTCGGCTCTTTGTTTTTTCTTCCCTTTTCATCACTTCAGCAACCTAAAGATTCCTCATTTCCTGGCTTGGAGTGCCTACAAAATAAATACCTCAGCCTGAAGTTCTTTCTGATAGATTAAAACTACAGTTTTGCTTACTTAAACTAAGCCTCACGAAAGTCAGTGAAACATAACTTGCGAGCAGATGCGTGATGAATAGGGCCTTAAATTACGAACTGAAGTGAAATATTGGAGCACAAAATACTTGGCCATAAAAGCAATGGGCTGACAGAATCACAAGCTGCTGTGGTTTAAATTTGACTTTCTTTTATTCGGAGGCCCCTGGATGAGATGGGCAGCCACAGAGATTTAAGAAAACAAATAGTGAACCAACACAATGTATCACAACTTTTCTGCTATTGTTTGGCTTTTCAAAATAGGCATTTTTGGGGGATCTCATTTAAACTTAACTAAATCCAGTGATTGCCAATTCTGGAGTAAAGCAGCAACTAAAACCGTGAACAAGAAATGACCGAATTCCATTCAACTTTGGCCCCCTATAAAGTCTCTACAGGGCTTTAGACAAAGTGCTAGTTCCTCTATAATTTTTAGCGTTATTCTACACAGAATTACAGTGACATTTATCTGTGGTAATTTAAAGTCTAAAAAAAGCAATATATGTGCCCATTATTATAATTGTTTAACCTTAAGTTGTTAAAGACCACTATTATTAATCCTGCTTCCAACACAGATTTGAACTGAAAGCTAAATTGTTATGGTTACTACATAAAAATAGATTCATATCTATCTGAAAAGCAGTGGAATGGATGCTTAAGCCTCTGTTTTTCTGGTAGCTTGGTATTCTTGAAAATGAGAGCTGAGTGGCTGGCTTGCAGCCTAATCAACTTGACTTTATAACATCCACAATCTCACTAAGGATATGAAGAGAAAATACACGTTTCTGCGGTCTTGTGATTGCAGTTTGGATGCTCAGCAATCAGCTGACATTTACGGCTGTTTGCGGTACCACACGGTCAAGAAGCAAAGCCTGACAAACTCTTGGCACATTTCCAAGTGCGTCAATTTCAGGGGCTTCATAGTGCTGAAATTATAAAATTAGGTAGAACTCTAATGGCTCAGTGGTTAAATACAGTGAGTTTGTCAACTGGAGAGCTGACAACCTAGGTGTCATGGTTCCGACTAATGAAACACTTCAAAGAACTTCCAGGCATTTTATCCAAAAAAAGTCTCCTTATT
Organism: Protobothrops mucrosquamatus; assembly: GCF_001527695.2. Taxonomy (NCBI): domain Eukaryota; kingdom Metazoa; phylum Chordata; class Lepidosauria; order Squamata; family Viperidae; genus Protobothrops; species Protobothrops mucrosquamatus. Next base: position 74,738 of record NW_015387909.1, on the reverse strand, counting down.
TATGTGACAAAATGTCGGCACAGGCATGATGAAAGGCAATGCTAGGATCTGAAAGCCCCACCCACCAAGCAGTTATTTTTGCTAGCATTTCCACTGCCTATTTTGCTGTCATGATTTACGTTCTCCAATTAGTGTGAAGGGCAAAGGTTCCCTTCCTTTCCCTTTCACGGGCTTTTCCCTCCTCCCTCTTTCTCCTCTGCATTAACTCTAAAAATACCAGACAGTTCTGCATATTTTGTCAAAGCAAGAATATACAATATTAGCAGCGTTGACACTAAGTTCCAGATCTGAGTTCAGTGCAACAGGGGGAGCTCCTGTTATGTGGCCCAGCTCCTGCTCACCTACCTGTTTGAAAGCATGCAAATGCGAGTAGATTAATAGGTACCACTTGGCCATGCAACAGAGATGAACACTGTGCCCTAAAGTCGGACATGACTGACAAGGAAACCTTTCCCTTTTTGCAAAACTATTGCCAAATCTCATAAAATATCCCAGGGCTGAGATGCTTACCTTTGGCTGGAGGTTCTCTTTCTATAGCTCCTGTTTCTAAAGTCTTGTTTTCTCCAAAACGCTGGCTCACGCCACCAACAAACAGACATTCATGCTGAAAGAAAATAAATAACTTTATTTTAGAAAGTTGGCCTAGGAACTTCCATCGATAGCTTAATAGAACAATTGATTATAAATCCTAATAGAATTATCAAAAAGTATTTAAACTTTGAGAATTTGGTGGTTTAAGGCATCAGGCTAGAAGCCAGAAAACTATGAGTTCCAATCCCGCCTTGGGCATGAAGCCAGTTAGGTGATTTTGGGCCAGTCATTTTCTCTCAGCCCTAAGAAAGCGACATTGGCAAACCACTTCTGAAAAACCTTTCCAAGAAATATTTTTGGGACTGTCGAGGCAGTCTTCAAGAATTGGACATGACTGAATGGAAGAAAAAAAAATATTTAAGCCTATACAGAAATAGAAGAGAGCATCTATAGAGAATGTATGGGTAGTCCTTGACTTACGACTGATCACTTAGCAACTATTCAAAGTTACAACAGACCTTACCTGGGGGCTACTTATGACCTGGATTCAAAGTTCTTTTTTAAAATTTATTTATTGCTTTATCATAACAGGTAAAATACAAAAGAGAAAAACAAACAAAACAAAACAAAACAAAAGCATACTTTTAGCACCAACAAAAACAAAAAAGGAAAAAAATGGTGTACAAAAAAAAGAGAAAAAAGGTGATCCAAATATCAAATAAATTTAACATTTAACATACAGGCAAGTTCAAAGTTCTGATGGTTTCCCCCCCTCCCCACTCACAGTCACGTGACTGAATTTGGATGCTTGGCAACATGGCTGCCTAGACGGGCATCTGCTGGCTGCATTACAGGCTGCAGCAGCATCCTATGGTTACACAACAATTTACAATGGTTTTGCTGGTTGTGGTTACTTCTGTTTTTTTAGCAAAACTGGTCCCATAGCGAACCATGAGTTTACTTAACGATTGCCGCAAAAAATGTAATAAAAAAATCCGGTTGCCCATGTTGAGGACTGTAGCTGCCTAGAATTCTAACAGAGGCATTTTATATGGCAGTATTTTGTTGAAAATCTCATTTACGCGTAGATTTTTAACCTCAGTCTAACCATTTTCCCCCTAGGCTTCCATAATATTTGCTTCACATCTATCTGGACTATTTTTTTTAATAACTGCATCCCTGTTATTATAAATTTAATAAAACAAATCTTGTTTAGAACATTGATCTGAACAGCAGCGGACCTACTATATTAAGTGATGATGGTAAAAGTGATAGTTCCACAATTATTGGATTTCTCACCTTCACATCCATGAAAACCATGGCTAAATCAAAATACAATGCTGGAACTCTATTATAGAGTATAAACTGTAGAGCGTTGATCATGGTGCAGGATTCTAATGGTGATGATAATCCACATTAACTCTAACAATGGAACGTTTTAGATCAGGGATCAAGGTTGATTTGCACATCTTAGTTTGTAGTGATATATTTATAATACAGAACACACAGCTAAAATAAAGAAATTGACTTTCAACAGCAAAAAGAAGAAAAGCAGGAAACATGTAACATGCCCTTTTGTTTGCTCCAAAAATACATTTCTTTTGGACAAATTTTCCAGGAGCCAGTATAATTATTTCTCCTCTACCTCCAGTTCCATATTTTCAAGGATAAGAAGCTTTTAGTTATATGCAAAGCAATTCTGGGAAAATTAGGACGGCGTACAAAATTACTATCCTTGAGAAGGCAGAAGGAGTATTTTTCTTCCTTGGCAAATTACAGGCCTAAATCAAAACTGACCCGCCATTAGCAAAACGTTGCTTTTAACGTAAGTACAGATTTGAGAGTTTCCATGCTTTCCAATTGCGTTTGGAAGAAATGAGTTTCATCTCTGCCTCCAGCCAGAATGATAGAAAAGTAGGAAAAAAGGGACATTCAATGAGATTTTAATAGTTCCCAACGTCAGGAGATGGCTTTATAGGTCTCATATTCCTTCTCTAGGAAGGTGCAAAAGGGAAGGGAGGAAATACAACTGGTCCTCAGCTTATGACCGCAATTGAGCCCAACATTCCTGTTCTTAAATGAGATAATTGTGAAGTGAGTTTTGCTCCATTTAACGACCTTTCTTGCCACAGTTGTTAAGCGAATCGCTGCAGTTGATAAGTTAGTAACACAGTTACTAACACAGTTAGTAACACAGAAGGTCGCAAAAGGGGATCACATGACCCACCCAGGATACTGCAACCGTCATAATTATGAGTCAGTTGCCAAGTGTCTGTATTTTGATGGTGTGACCAGGGGGATGCTGCAATGGTCATAAGTGTGAAAAATGGTCATACGTCACTTTTTTCAGTGCCATTGTTACTTCAAACAGTCACTATATGAACTGTTGTAAGTCGAGGACTACGTGTACAGCACCACAAGCTGGCCTGACAGGGGATGCTGTTTAAAAGGCCTGGAAAGGCAGTAGTCCAAGTCACCTGGGGAGTTATTATTGCAAGAGCCTCTGATATACTCCAAGCCGCTGTAATATTGGCTTACATTTCAGCGATGCTGTGAGGGAAAATGAGAGACAGGTTAAGACCAACCATTTTGCACTCAAAGGCTGAGAAGTGAATATTAGGAAGTAGGTTTACATGAATAGTGATCATGGATTATTAGAGCGTACAGGTAACCTCAACTTAACAACGGTTCATTCAGTGACCTTTCAAAGTTACAACAGCACTGAAAAAAAGTGATGCGTGACCATTTTTCACACAACCGTCGCAGCCTCCCTGTGATCAAAATTCAGACGCTTGGTTCTAACTTTCTGAATTCTTCCTTCAACTTTAACTGTTGTTGTTACTTTTCCTGATTCTTTTTAGCAGTATAGGTTATAGCCAAACCTCTGAAATATGCTTTAGCCCAGGGGTAGGCAACCTTGGCTCTTTTATGACTTGTGGACTTCAACTCCCAGAATTCCTTAGCTGGCTCAGGAATTCTGGGAGTTGAAGTCCAAGAGTCATAAAAGAGCCAAGGTTGCCTACCCCTGCTTTAGCCGTATCCCACACATTTTGAAGCGATGTTTCTTCTTGTTTATTTTGAAGAAAAAAATCCATTTCCTTTGTCGCTAGTTGTATAAACAACATGGCGACTGCTTTAGGAAGAAGGTTGCAGTTTATTGAAGAGGCGAGCCAGACAGAAAGATGGCTCTGGCAGGAAAGAGGAGAGAAAAAAGAAAGGGGTGAGCAGAAGAGTCTTCATCATGGTTCAGTCCAAGCCGGGGATAAACCACATGGCGACTGCTTTAGGAAGAAGGTTGCAGTTTATCCCTGGCTTGGACTGAACCATGATTAAGACTCTTCTTCCAACAACCTTTTGCGACCTTCTGCCGAGCAAAGTCAGTGGGGAAGCCAGATTCACTTAACAACCGTGTTACTAGCTTAACAACTGTTGCAAGAAAGGTGATAAAATGGGTCAGAAGTCACTTAACAACTGTCTCTCTGAGCTATAGACATTTTGCTATCAATTGTGGTCATAAGTTGAGGACTACCTGTCCACTATTCCTAGGATGGAGAAAGAGTAACTGGCCAAGGTTATCCATGATAGACTAGAACTTTTCCTTGCTCCTAGTCTAACGCCTTAACCACTAGGCTAGATTGACTCTCTTAAAGTAACTTGTTGTAAGGGGTTTTGGAAGCTGGTTCTGACTTCCTCTGCACGTTTATGTATGCACAACTTTCTCACTAAGAAAGCAAATGGACATATCTTTGGACAGACCTCCTGATGCAACAATATGACTCTTACACTGCTTCAACCAATTGCAAGATGCTTTGTATACCTATATTACAAATCACATCTTTCAAATCCTTCAGACAACAGGTAGTCTTTGACTTACAATTGGTTGCTTAGTGACTGTTCAAAGTTACAATGGACTCCTCCATCCAAAATTACTTACGACCCAGTTCCAAAGTTATGATGTCTGTGGTCGTGTGGATAAATTTTGGGGTGCTCAGAAACCAGTCGCAGTCATGGCTGTTTTTAGCACCCCATAGTCACGTGACTGTAATTTACAATTTTTCTCCTCAAACTGGCATGCACTTCCAGTTTACAGAAAAAAAACATCACAATGGGTTTGCTCAACTACTCCCACAGAAAAGGTTGCAAAATCAGGTCCAGTCATGTGAGGATTCACTTTACGACTGCCATGACTTATGACAGTCATCGCCAGACTCAATTACGATCTAAACCAAGGGCTATCTCTAATTATGGAACTTCAAGAGCTTCAGTGAAACCTGAATTCTGTTCCTATAAGAAGGCAGCTAGGAGACCCTGAGTCAATCGTTCTTTCTCTATCCTAGGAAGAAGCAAATGACAACCACTTGTGAAAAAAGTTGCCCAGAAAACTGCAGGGCTGTCTCCCTATAGTAACCAAGGAGTCACGATCCACTCAGACAAAAAGAACCATCTTTCCTCATAATACTGGAGAATAAAAACCGATAAATGAGACAGATGAATAGACTGCGCATTTTCTATACAATATTTAACTTCTCTGTAGAAAAATAGGTGTCGTATGGTTCTGAAGAACCTCTACTGTTCATTTTGCACCTTTCTAATACAATGCTGGGAAAGAAATAGAAAGAAATAGAAGAAATAGAAAAGCAAGCAAGCAAACCAAAAATCCAACCCCCAATGTCCAAAAAACCGAAAACAGAAAAACGGCATCCGTGATCAGATGGCCTCTACATATTTCACAATTACAATTTTCTACCGGTACCTTGACGGACAGGCAGAATGACTCACAGAAAACATCTTCGAAACATTGGTTTTTTTTTAAAAAAAAAACACAGACGCACATATTATATTTATTGTGTGCCATCATATTCGGCGGTATCTCACAGCCCAGTTTATCTATTTACTGGCCAGTTTGAAAAGAAACTTCAAAACAAACAGGAAGAGCTTTGGAGAAAGATGACAAGGATCCTGAAGGGAGACTGAAGAAATTTGAGAAGACTTAAAATACTTTTAAAATAATTGAAAGGTGGTCTGGTAGAGGCAGGTCAAGACCTGCCCTTCTTCTCCCAGATTGCAAGACACAGAATAATGGATTTAAGTTATGGGAAGGCAGATTCCAACCAAATGTTATGAAAAAGAAAACCCTTTCTAACACTACAAGTCACTTTATGGCAGAACTCAATTATTTAGAAAAGTGATGGGGTTCTCTTCCGTGGATGGATTCGAGCAAAGGCTAGACAATGATCTGTCACAGATGCTTTAATTTGGATTTCTGCACCGAGCAAGGGGTTAGATTTAATGGCCCCTTCCAATTCTATCCTTCTGTAAAGGAATAACCAGCATTTGATCTTTGCCATAATTATTAAAGCTAACAACAGTATGTTGCACAATGACAGGTAGAGAAAGCAAATGGGTCATACAGCTGCTTGTTTTTCTCCTTAAAAAAAGGAGGAAGGAGAAGGAAAGCATCCTCCGTACAGAATACATAATAATAGAGCTGGAAGAGACCTTAGAGGTCTTCTAGTCCAACCCCCTGTTCAAGCAAGAGACCCTTTTACCATTCCAGACAAATGGCTGTCCAGTTCTCTTCTTAAAAGCCTCCAGTGATGGAGCACCACAACTTCTGAAGGCAAGCTGTTTCACTGATTAATTGCTCTCACTGTTAGGAAATTTCTCCTTTATTCTAGGATGTTTCTCTCCTCATTAGTTTCCATCGTTTCTTGCCTTGCCTTCTGATGCTTTGGAAGATCGCTTGACTCCCTCTTCTTTGTGGCCGCCCCTCAAATATTGGAACACTGCTATCGTCACCCCTAGTCTTTCTTTTCTTAAGACTAGCCATACGTAGTTCCTGCCTCTGGTCTTGATATGTTTTAGTCTCCAGGACCTTTATCATCTTAAGTGTCAAGCTATGAAGACTGCTTGCGTCTTCTAGCTTGCCTACAGTTGGGGGGGGGGGAAGGTTTGGAATGCACAGGTGGATTTTATCCGGATGGGAACCAAGGTCACCAAAGAAATGTTGTAGCAAACAGCAACATTCTTCTCATAATAACTGTCTGAAGAATAATTGAACAATGTGATCTGACCTGTCAGGGATGGGAGGGTAAGTTTTACTCTTTTAATTATCGTTTTCCCGCCATATTGCTAGAGCTGGTTTTCCATTCTTTAGTGCCGGTATGCTGTATCCAATAAAGTTTTGCCTTAGAGATCGGAATGGCTTCTGGTGTATTTACTTCGGTGGAATCCTTAGCCGGAACTTTGCCACTTAGTTGCTGTTCTCTGCACTCTTTCCAAAGTCTCAACATCTTTTTTATAATCCAGTGACCAGAACGGGATGCAATATATTCACATCAATTGTACCTTTGTGATGTTTTGGATTTCAAAACACCCCTCTGATCTGAGATGGGCTTAAGCAATAATCAGATAATCACACTTCTAACATCAATCAAGCATTTTTTGTGGAGTCAGCCATCCAGGAATAGTCTTCATCCTAAATTTATTCTCTGGACTTGTGGCTTCTACCTTTGAATCTATTTATATATATAGGTTTTCCACTGAAGTGGGGGGGGGGAGGCTAACCCACTAAATAAGATGTATCTCAGTAGCAGGACTATGATACATGTATACAAGTCTTTTGTCACTCTGCATTTGATGTCAAGCTATCTTAGATCATGAGGGGTTCTTGGTGCTCTCTGAGCTTGCCTGTTTTCCTGCAGATATTTCGTTACCCAAACTAGGTAACATCATCAGTGTGATGCACATCATTGCATTGATGATGTTACCTAGTTTGGGGTAACGAAACATCTGCAAGGAAACAACCAAGCTCAGAGAGCACCAAGAACCCCTCATTTCAACCCTGAGCTACAAATATTTTCCTTTAAAGACACCTCAGACCAGCCCAACACAGTATCTGTGTTTCTACCACTGGATTTAGTCATGAGATTTGGGAAGGGTTGGTGGTAGAATTGCACTTTCAGACTTACAAGACAGATGTCGGCCTCACAGGATAGAATCACAACAGGATGAGCTAATTTGGAGAAGCAATGGATGGAAACTAATCAGGGAGAAAACCAACCTAAGGAGAAATTCCCTGACAAATAGGAACAATTAATCAGTGAAACGACTTGCCTCCATAAGTTGTGGATGCTCCAACACTGGAGATTTTTAAGAAAAGATTGGACAACCATTTGTATGAAATGGTATAGGGTTTCCTGCTTGAGCAGGAGGTTGGACTAGAAGACCTCCAAGGTCTCTTCCAACTCTGTTCTGTTATTTTATTTTATGGTAGACCTACATTGACAGAATCTTGCAAATCTGAAAGTGTAAAGTCTCCTTTAGAGATGAGGAAACTAGGCAGGGTCCCTTCTGAGTCTCCTGCCCTTCCCATTATACAGCTGTGGGCTAAGCTGTCTCTTCTCTGACCATTCCCTAGGCAGCATCTCTGCACTTGTTCTCCCAAGGTCTTTCCCATATACCATTACAAATCTCAGTGGGATGACTTGGTGATGAATCACCATCTTTGACCGAAGCATGAATTTTGCTTTGTATAGAAAAATTCTACAGGAGAATAACAAATCAGCTGAAGCTGTTTCATAAGCAGAACTTATATACGCAAGTCCATAAGAAAGTGGATGGAAGAAGAATAAATTCAACGTTCTGGAATGGGCCAAGTAAAAATCCAGGGCAAAATTCAAGAGAAATGATGTGACAGGATTCCTAGTTTATGCCAGAAAACTCAAGTGTTAGTGAGTTGAAGTGGTTTGCCACAGAAGCATGGACCACATTCCTACACAGAAAGATGGAAGACTGTTCACAAATTACGGAAAGCATTTGCTTGCAATTCTTTCAGTTAATGATGGGGTAGGTATCTGAGCTTGGCAACCTGAAGATGTGTAGACTTCAGTTCCCAGAATTCCTCAGCCAGCATGCTACTCATCTTCAAGTTGCCAAGGTTGAGAAACACCGATTTAGGGGACAATTACTTTCCTATACTGGCATATCGTTTGTGAGATTATTTTGTTTATGAAATAAATGAACCAAGTATTAAATACTATTTCTTCATCCTCTTTATACATCTGTGGGACCCACAATAAGCTTTGATAATATTCAATATGCACAATCCAGAACACCTGTAAGAGAGAAAATAGTTTTCCACCGAACTGCATAAAAATGGCTAGTGTGCTTATTTATGGAAATGGCAACTCAACAGAGAGAGAGAAGGAACACTTTTACAGTTCATGTTTCAGTAATAACACTCACTCGCTTCCACAGGTATTCAAGCACTTTCGCAGTATGTAATGTAACATCTGCGCAAGGAATTTATTGACCTCATTTTCCCAAAGTACAGCACAGTGAAGCACAACACAAAGATCTCCTGAGTGCTTCTGAATCAAACCTCAGTTGGCATTAAAATTCTGGCACAGAAAAAATAAATCTTTTAGGCACTGAACTTGGCAGGATGGCACCCATATTAGCAATGGATTATTAATTCTTAAAATTACGGAATTGAAAGGCTTCCACAGAGGTGATTAGAGGAACCAAACAAGAGCTTGGTTTAGAGTTTGGGCTAAATTCCAACAAAAAGAGCTCAATTCATTTTGATCCTAAATTCTAGGATAATCATAGATCTCTGCTCCCAGCTCTTCCATTAACTTGACATCCTATGCCAGACATGTCAAACACAAGGCACGGGGGCCGGATGCGGCCCGCAAAGTGGTTTCATGTAGCCCGCGAAGCCATCCTGGAAACAGTGAGGGAACGGCCCCCGCTGCCTTGGCCCTGGCCCAGGCCAGCCGGGAGCCAATGTACTAGATTGTGGTGGCCATCTATGCTGAAACGCATTCAGTCTTAGCTCCACAAGGCCGTCTAGAAACAGCGAGGAACCAGCCCCTGCCGCGTCGGCCCCGCCCCCTGGGTGCATGCTGGGGAGTTGTCACCCTTTGTGAGGAATGAAGAAATGGACCATGCCTTGGCGCTTGCCCCGGTCCCATCCCCTTCTGCCAGAGACCCTCAGATCTGTCCCACTCCTGCCCAGGCCCCCACAGGCACCCTTGACGCGAACGATGTAGAGCTGGCCATGCCCACCCAGTAGGCCACACCCACTCCCTCCACGCCCACCCAGTAGACCGCACCCCCCCCTGCCCCCCCGAGGGCAACCGCAATGCTGATGCGGCCCTCAATGAAATTGAGTTTGACACCCCTGTCCTATGCTATTCCACATCAATTTAGACAAATGATTACAAATTTTCTGAAATGATCTATTGTTGGGTGCTAAGAATTTATATATTTATATACAGATACAGATACATAAATCATAGATAGCTGGTTGATGGCTAGGTGAAAGATAGATAGAGATGGAAGGATGGACGGACAGACAGATAGATACAGATAGTCCTCGAGTTACAACACTTCATTTAGTGACTGTTCAATGTTACAACAGAACTGAAAAGTGACTTATGACCGTTTTTCACATTTACGACCATCCTCATGATCATGTAATCAAAATTCAGACGCTTGACAACTGACTCATATTTATAATGGGTGCAATGTCCTGTGGTCATGTGATCACCATTTGCAACTTTCTGATAAGCAGGGTTGATTAGGCAGTATTTCAACCCTTCTTCTCCAAATACTTGAATCCCACAAATTCAATATCCCTAATTGGAATATCCTAAAAGTACAGGTATGACCTATAAATCATGAACATTCTGATAGAAGAACTAATGGAGATGGTTTATTGTTTCCTTCTCTCCTAACTCATAAGAGGAAACAAATTGTGAATTAAGAGTGATTTGATGTCTGCTCAAGGATAGTGCCAAGGGACCAAAAAAAACCCCCAACTGACCAGCAGTACTTCAGCAGTAGAATATTACAGAAAGAGAAGACTACAATAAAATTATTCTTGGGTCCTCCTATGAATGGCAAATTCATATCCCCAGGGGGGCTACATCTTGAACCATAGATTAATATCACCTTCAGCTTTTTTATAGCCCAATGGAGTGACAAGGTCTGAGAAAAGGCCAAATAATTAGAGTTTATCTTTTAGGTTTTTCATTTACAGGGACTTAAAGGTTATTGAGCAGAAATACTGTAGAGTAAGCTGGTTGGGTCAAGCAAATGTCAAAAGCTCAAAGCAGATCAAGACTGCCATAACAACATCCTTGGCGCATCTAGTCTGTTCTTACAGCAGCCAACCAACTATGCAAGGAAGCCCAGTAGTTTACCAGCAGATGGCCTTCAGAAGCAATTCCACTACCGCTGTGGCTAATACTGTATTTACTGCCAAAAACGCCAATGCAGTGTGCCCTTTTCTCCTCTTAAAGCAAGATGCTCCCAGGTGATTAAAGATCACCTGAAGGGTTAGCACTGCTTCATACGGCACTAGTAGGACCACACTTGGAATACTGCATACAGTTTTGGTTTATCCAGAACCAAAGACAAGAAACAAAAGGATGAAAGAAGAAACAATGTAATCTACAAAATAAAACTGTTAACGATTGCAACCAATTCTACGTGGGACAAACATCACGCCAATGAAAAGCCAGGATCCACGAACACTGGCTGGCAGTCAAACGCCACGATCCCAAATCCTTAATCTCTATCCACAACGACACCAAACGACACCAGTTCGATTGGAGCAACAGAAATATCATCGGTCACACTCCCACCCGCCACGCTCGTGAATTCATCGAAGCCGGGCACTCCACAAGCAATTCCATCAACAGACACATTGACCTACAACCAGCCTATGAACCCCTCAGGATCAAAATCAACCCCAGAGACAGCACAGGCCCTCAACCAACTCTCGCAAGCCCCCCTCCCACCAGCAGTTCACCTCCCTATGACCCTCACCTGATGTAACCACCCTATCACAAGACCCATCACAAGCCTCTCACTGATGACTCATACCTGACCCATCACAAGACCCTCATTTGACACACCCACACCTGAAGCCCTTATAAACAGAAGAACACGGGCACTGACATCCCCTCAACTCCGCTGAAGATGTTACCTAGCCTGGTAACGAAACGTTCGGAAACCAACCGACAAGCTCGGAGAACGAACGAATCCTGGACCCGAGCTACAGATACAGATTCGCCACTATTGCAAACCTCTCTAAGCTGTTTACAGAGTCAGCATATTGGCCCCAACAATTTGGGTCCTCATTTTACCAACCTCAGAAGGAGGGCAAGTCAAGTCAACCTTGAGCTGGTCAGGATCGAACTGCCGAATTGCTGACAGTCGGTAGTCAGCAGAATTAGCCTGCAATACTGCATTCTAACCACTGCGCCACCATGCGTGTTAGGTCGAGGATTATCTATATTCTAGTCACCCTCTAATACCACAGGAAATGACAATAGCTAAATCAGAAACTATTTCTTCCCCTCTCTCCAGCTAAGTGTAATATTATTATAAAGAAGAATGGGACACTGCCGTTCCTTTTATTCACCTTTTAAATCTGCTGTGCCATTCTTTTTCACTGGACAATCACAGCCAGGAGCGCAGCAACCAACCTCCTGCACTTGAATTTATGAAGAACCTTTTTGCTATTATTTAAGGCAGACCATAATTACAGGCAGCTCGGAAAACAGCTGATTTAATTCCCTGTTCATTTCTCTTAATACTGTGTAGAAAGACAGCAGGGCATCCATATTACCAGAAGCCCTTTTTTGCTGAAATAAATTCATAACTGAACTGTTAAAAAGATTTCCCTAACACAGACAGGTCAGGTAAACATGTTTTTCACATAAGTTTCCTCTCACTTGAACAACAGGAGGTTCTCTTACAAAAACCTGCAGCTCGTTTTGCACCCCTTCGGTGCCAATGACAGAAAACAAGTTCCCGCCATAGTAGAAGAGATTCATTCAGCTTTGGTTCGAATGGGTCAGCAGATTGCCTAACTTTTTTTCCTCTGTTCAATGAACCCATACACTTTGCGCTCTGGGCATCTGGCAACTGTCCCCCAGTCACACAAACCATTGGTTCACTTAACAACCGTGGTGTTTGCTTAATGACCACAGAGAAAAAGGTCATAAAATTGGGTCTATCACGTAGGTCAGGGGTCTCCAACCCATGGTCTGTGGACCAGTACCGGGCCGCAGCAAGTCAGCAACTGGTCTGCACAAACAAGGAAAGCCCCATCCACAGGATGCAGGCAGCACACAAAACCACGCACCCTCAGGTCCGCGGAAAAACCTCTCTCCACGGAACCGGTCCCTGGTGCCCCAAACGTTGGGGACCTCTGACGTAGGTGACTCAATTTGTGACCATCAAGAGTTCAGTGTGGAGCTAGGGGGATAATATGTGGGACTGTATGAGACAGAACAAGGCAAAATAAATATTTCACTGACCCATATTGATTTTCCCCAACACAAGCATGTTTTACAGGTAGTCCTCGACTTACGACTGATCCCTTAGCAACTATTCAAAATTACAACTGGCCTCCTTGGGGGGGGGGAGACTTATGACCTGGATTTTATGTTCTAGCAGTGCCCCCCCACTGTGGTCACATGACTGCACTTTGGGCACCTGGCAATTGGCCTGCATTTATGCCTGTCTGCAGTGTCTCCCCTGTTCACTTGACAACTATGCTGTTTGCTTAATGACCATAGCCAAAAAGATCATGAAATTGGGTCTATCATGTAGGTGACCCAATTCATGACCATCACAAGTTACAACCATGATAGGCAGATTCCACTGAGGTCATAACTCGAAGACTTCCTGTATGGACCTGACCATTAGAATATGGGTCTTAATGGCCTAGAATTTAAAAAAAAAGTATCTTGGAAGACTAGTATAATAGAAACACGGTGAATAATAATAATAATAATAATAATAATAATAATAATAATAATAATAATAATAATAATAATAATAACAACAACAACAACAACAACAACAACAACAACGAGATGGAACGAACCTTGGAGGTCTTCTAGTCCAACCCATTGCTCAGGCAGGAAGCCCTATACCATTTTAGACAAGTGGCTGTCCAGTCTCTTCTTAAAAACATCCAGTGTTGGAGCATCCACAACTTCTGGAGGCAGGTTGTTCCACTGGTTAATTGTTCTGTCAGGAAATTTCTCCTTAGTTCTAGGTTGCTTCTCTCCTTGATTAGTTTCCATCCGTTGCTTCTTGTCCTGCCTTCTGGCGCTTTGGAGAATAGGTTGACCCCTCTTCTTTGTGGCAGCCCCTGAGATATTGGAACACTGCTATCCCTGTCACTCCTCGTCCTTCTCTTCATTAAACCAGACATACCCAATTCCAGCAGCCGTTCCTTATATGCTTTAGCCTCCAGTCCCCTAATCATCTTTGTTGCTCTTCTCTGTACTCTTTCTAGAGTCTCAACATCTTTTTTATATCATGGTGACCAAAACTGGATGCAGTATTCCAAGTGTGGCCTTACCAAGGCATTGTAAAGTGGTATTAATACTTCACGGGATCTTGATTACATTATCTGTAATGTTTTATGTTTGACCTTATCTACTGGCACTTATAAAGCATCTCAAAACCTGCATAATTTTTCCTGTTCCTATCTCAACACGGTCCTCGTGACAGCAACATAACACATGGATCTCTTTCCTGCTGCTTCTTATTAATTATTGTTATTATTATTCTTATAATTAGTACCTTGAGGTATAATTTCAGAGCAACAGAAACAGCTCTTAGATGATGAACTCTCTTCCTCTCTAATGATTCCCATTTATTGCACCAAATATAAAACCTCCAAATTATATTATACAAAATATGCCATTTTATTCTGTACCATAACAGCAAGATAAAAAAACAACACATTTTTGAATCATGCAATGTAAAAACTAGAAGGAATCTGGATTATTTAATCCAATGCTTCCCAAACCTTTTTCTTCATTAATCAAAACTGCTTATCATGAAAATTTAATTGAACTTGGAAGTCTGGTTGTTAAGTCTCTTCCTCCAGCACTGTTGTAACTTCAAATGGTCACTGAATGAATGGGTGTAACTTGAGGTACCTGAGGGATGGCTGAGGAATTCTGGGAGTTGAAGTCCACAAGTCTTAAAGTTGCCAGACCCCTGCTTTACACCAATTTAGATGTGCCTGTTGTGATGGGTAATGGGTTTGTGTTAGTGTTACCCAAAGAAAAATCGGTTTAGCCTATTTTGGCTAATTTATCCAGATTTGGGAAGCACTGATCTAATCCAGCTCCTGGCTCACTGCAGAAATGCACTACAACGGTAATCTTAGCTCTTTAGTGAGTTTTCCACCACTGGGTACCTTCCAAATGTGTTGTGTTTCAACTTTCATCATTCCTAGGTAACATGATGACAAGAAACAATGGTTGGAAACTGATCAAGGAGAGAAGCAACCTGAAATTAAGGAGAAACTTCCTGACAGTGAGGACAATCAACCAGTGGAACAGCTTGCCTCCAGAAATCATGGGAGCGCCATCACTGGAGATTTTAAAGAAGAGACTGGACAATCACCTGTCTGAGATGGTCCTCCTGCTTGAGCAGGGGGCTGGACTAGAAGACCTCCAAGGTCCCTTCCAGCTCTATTCTATTCTATTCTATTCTATTCTATTCTATTCTATTCTATTCTATTCTATTCTATTCTATTCTATTCTATTCTACTCTAAATGACAATGCAGGCTAAGAATGCTAGAAGTTGAACCTCAGAATCTTAGGAAGGTACCAGTTTAGGAAAGACTGTAATCCAGAGGCCTCCAACCTCTTGGGCACCAGGGACCGGTTCCATGGAGAGATGTTTTTCCACGGACCAGAGGGGGCATGGTTTTGTGTGCTGCCTTCATCCAGCGAATGGGGCTTCGCTTGTTTGTGTGGCCCAGTTTCTGGCATGCTGCAGTCCAGTGCCGGTCCACAGACTAGGGATTGGAGACCCCAGCGGTAACGGATGGAAACTAATCAAGGAGAGAAGCAACCTAGAACTAAGGAGAAACTTCCTGACAGTTAGAACAATTAACCAATGGAACAACCTGCCTCCAGAAGCGGTGAATGCTCCAACACTGGAGGTTTTTAAGAAGAGACTGGACAGCCATTTGTCCGAAATGGTGTAGGGTTTCCTGCCTGAGCAGGGGGTTGGACTAGATGATCTCCAAGGTCCCTTCCAACTTTTTTATTATTATTATTATTATTATTATTATTATTATTATTATTATTATTATTATTATTATTATTTATATCCTTCAAGATGGAAGAATCAGGGTTGCTGCTTGACAAAATAGTACATTTAAAGGCAAACTAACCCACAAGCCAGCATCAGGAGGAAACCAGAGATTCTGATCTTTCTCCAGGTCTCCATACCAAGAAACGTTGAATGGACACAGCTCTCAACCCTAAAAGGCATTACTATGGGCTAAGTGGTTGCTGGGTAATCTGTTGCCGGGGTAGAATTTGCATATGGAATGAGGGATTTGGTAGGCAACAGACATCAGAAGATGTTCATCCAATTGGCTTCAGGTATGGAAATGAGAGGCCTGGATGTGCAATTGCCCGTATCTGAGTTAGCTGCTTCTTTTTTTTTTAATATACCTCTCGCATTCCGCATACAAATGCACGCCTCAGCAGCCTGACCCCAACTCGGTATTTTCCAACAGCACACTTAAATGGAAAGCTGCCCTAGGGGTCCATGAGGCTCAGAAACCATCACAAAGCACTCATTTTGGACCAAGGAGAGGGGTGGGGGGCAGGAAGCATCCATCCACTCTCATGAAATGAAGGTATTTGGAAAGCTATTCTCAGTTAAAAACAGGTTGCTGTCCCCTTTAAGAGCCATTAAAGGGGTCCTTTGGTGGTGTTCCTCAAGGAGCTTCAGGGACACTGTGTGAGAGTGTGCTAAACTCACTATCTTTTGACACCTTGTACTCCAGCAGTAATCCAAAGAGGATTTGGGACTGAAGGCTAAAATATATGATGAACCATTGCAGGAATTGGGTATGTCTAGTTCAGGGGTAAGCAACCTCGGCTCTTTTATGACTCATGGACTTCAACTCCCAGAATTCCTGAGTCAGCTATGCTGACTCAGGAATTCTGGGAGTTGAAGTCCATGAGTCATAAAAGAGCTGAGGTTGCCTACCCCTGGTCTAGTTTAACGAAGAGAAGGACGAGGGGTGACATGATAGCAGTGTTCCAGTATCTCAGGGGCTGCCACAAAGAAGAGGGAGTCAAGCTATTCTCCAAAGCGTCTGAAGGCAGGACAAGAAGCAAAATAGATAGAAACTAATCAAGGAGAGAAGCAACCTAGAACTAAGGAGAAATTTCCTGACATTGAGAACAATTAATCAGTGGAACAGCTTGCCTCCAGAAATTGTGGGTGCTCCAACACTGGAGGTTTTTAAGAAGAGATTGGACAACCATCTGTCTGAAATGGTATTAGAGTCTCCTGCTTGAGCCGGGGGTTGGACTAGAAGACCTCTAAGGTCCCTTCATATTCTGTTATTCCTCCTTAGCAGCCATCTTTTCCAATTGTCTTATGTATTTATTTCAATTTATATAAAGAGTAATTTTGTGACATAATAGCTTATGTATTATATTTATAGGTCAGGGGTAGGCAACCTTGGCTCTTTTATGACTCGTGAACTTCGACTCCCAGAATTCCTGAGCCAGCCCCAGCTCAGGAATTCTGGGAATTGAAGTCCACGAGTCATAAAAGAGCCAAGATTGCCTATCCCTGTTATAGGTAGTCCTTGTCTTACAAATATTTGTTTAGTGACTATTCAAAGTTACGATGGCACTGAAAAAAAGGGATTTATGACCATGTTTCACACGACCATTTTGTCATCCCTGAGGTCACATGATCAAAATTTGGACAATTGGTAACTGGCTCATATTTATGACAGTTGCGGTGTCCCAGGGTCATGTAATCACCTTTTGTAACCTTCTGACCTTTCTTTGCCCTTCTCCTTTTCCATCTATGGTTTTTTTTTGAAAATATCATTAAAAAAATGTAACACACCAGAGAGATGCACACAAATGATATTACTGAAAATCTGCAGTATTTTCTACTATGACATTTCATGGGTTGGGTTCCCACATTGTGCTAAGCCATTATTTAATCACAGCTTACCAAATAAATCACAATTTGCTGGGCTCCCCCTTGAACCAAGCAAAACCCAAGACTTATAAGTGTCAAAAATTGGATTCAGCCAACACGCTAAGTAAGACATAATCGAGCCGTAATTAAGTTAGCTTGATGTATAAACTAGATTATATAGATCCAATTGAAGAGAATATCTGTCAGGACTAAACTGTCGATTTTGAATCTTGTGCTGTCTTGTGCATATTTTTACTCAGTGGAATGGCCCACTCTATGTAATTAAACCTATTGCTAAATAAATTCTACAATCATGGGCCAAGAATCGGTTATGCATGCTTGAACTCAGTCCTAAGGGTATCAAACTCAGCTACACTCAGCACTTTTATTTCCAGTTTGGGAAAAACAACGCTGCGGACATAACGGTGTATGTTCTAAACAACTTGAAATGGCAAACACTTGCTCTCCCAAGCCATCCATAAATCAGGACTGACACCAGTAGATTATTACTCAGTCTGTTCAAAGCACCAATATGGTCCTAAGAGAGCTGGCATTATTTCAAAAACTGGTGAACGCTGGTTAATATAAATGCATATGTTTTATTATTATTATTTTTACCCTCAGCAGGCAATTTTGTAAATGAAACATCAAATTAGAGACAAGGTAGGGCTTTTATTTGCAGTTTTATTTCACTCCCAGAAACACCATTGATTCAACAGGGAAAAGATCCTGCCTCCCATTTGACAGAAAGCCAATTTTGCTGTGGCATCATTAAAGCGCTTTATATAAATATTAACCAAGGGAATTCTTCTAGGTCAAAAGCAGACAAGCTTACTTTAGACTCAATGATTGCTTCAGCTGCCAGTAGACACTGGAAGAGAGGAGCATGTTTCGAATTAATGTGTTTTTCCGCCTTGTGTATCACAAGTTTGTGTGAGTGTGTGTGTGAGGGGAGAAGATTTGTCAAGTAATTCCAGTTCACAAAACAAAAACAACATTTTTAGAAAAGTCGGGAAATTCAAATTCAAAGAATGCAATTTAGGATTGCTGAGGGACTTCCTCCAAGAAACTGGAGAGGCAAAACCTTCAGAGTAGGCAACCTTGGCTCTTTTATGACTCGTGGACTTCAACTCCCAGAATTCCTGAGCCAGCATGGCTCAGCTTGGAAACCTCTTCCTTTCCCCTCAGCATGGCTGGCTCAGGAATTCTGGGAGTTGAAGTCCACGAGTCATATAAAAGAGCTAAGGTTGCCTACCCCTGAGATAAGACCAATGTTTCTCAACCTTGGCAACTTTAAGAAGGGTGGACTTCAACTCCCAGAATTCCCAGAGTTGAAGTCCACCCGTCTTAAAGTTGCCAAGGTTGAGAAACACTGAGATAGACAACCTAAAAGATACCCTTATACAATCTAGTATGTTATCAGTAAAGACCAGTCCTTGAACTACACCTAAACACTTAATGACAATGTAGTTCCCACAGCCATTTGGGGAACTGAATTCATGTACATCTGGAAGACATCAAGTTTGAAACCCTGATCTATTTTTTGTAGGTAGCTGTTTTTTCTATTCCCAGAGAAAGACTGATCTCCTCACTATCCCTCAATCCAGTTCCCTCAAGACATACATTCTGGAATTCCTAGCTAATATGGATTTCATGCATCTGAAGGCATCAGGATAGGTTAGGTCAGAGATAAAAGAGAGGGTCATGTTGCACATATACCATGTTCACCTCATGATCTGCTGTCCAAGAGAGTTGTCTCACTTTATACAATGATGTGGCTGATGTCAATGCAGTAGAATTCTACTTTGTGAGCAAGACCTGATCTGTTTAACCGACAAATGGTTCTCCAATCTCTTCTTAAAAACCTCCAGTGTTGAAGCATCCACAACTTCTGGAGGCAAGTCATTCCACTGACTAATTGTTCTCACTGTCAAGAAATTCCTCCTTAGTTCCAGGTTGGAGCTCTCCTTTATTAGTTTCCATCCGTTGCTTCTTGTTCTGCCTTGAAGTGCTTTGGAGAACAGGATGACCCCCTCTTCTTTGTGGCAGCCCATTAGATATTGGAATACTGCTGTCGTGTCACCCCTAGTCCTTCTTTCCATTAAACAAGACATATCCAATTCCTTCAACTGTTGAAGGAATTGGGTATGTCTTGTTTAATGGAAAGAAGGACTAGGGGTGACACGACAGCAGTATTCCAATATATAATGTTTTAGCCTCCAGTCCCCTACTTCTCCTCCAGGGTAATAGTTTTGCTTCAAGTGCTGAGGGCCAATAATTTATATTTATTTATTATTTATTATATTTATTTGATGCCCATCTCATTTCAAAAAGACTTTGGGCAGCTTACAGAGTTAAGATAATTCTGAATACTTTAAAAAGTTTGGGCCCTCCATGCAGGGTTCAAGCCGTGGGAGAAGGCTATGATCTTCATGTTGTTATGAAGCCTATAGCTGACAGCCTCTCCAAACAAGCTGAAGGGCAATGTGGATTTCAGAACCACCTCAGTTCCAACATTTCTAGTGAAACCTACCTCCCGCTTAGTGCAAACTTGGTTTTTACCATGGGAACCAACGCTGTAGCAAGTAACTACAACTGAGTTGGTTTCATAATCACAGAAGGAGTTCATCTAGCCAGCTTCTCCTTCAGTGTGTGATTCTGTAACCCAGGACGTAACTACAACATAATTGACAAATGATTGTTCAGTTTTCAGCAGAGACGTTTTCAGTAAGAAGAACCTTACAACCCCTAATCCTACTTCTCCTCCTGCTTAACCACAATCTTTATTTTTCTCTTTCCACCCACTTCTTTGCCCTCTCCTCCACAACGTGGCCTTCCAGCAGAACACAAAATAAGTTAGCTCGATATGACAGCATCTCAATATATCTGGAGGCAGCTGACATGTTTCCTTTTAATCTTCTCTTCTGCAAGCTAAATATGCCGGGCTCCTTTTATCATTTGTCAAAGGACTTGATGATTAGAATCCTTCCTATCCAGTTTGCAAGTGGATCCAAGACGGATCGTCCTGCAGAGCCTTGACCATGAGCGGGGAGGACAGGAGTGCATAGATGAGCCATCTTCAGCTCCAAAGCTTGCTGCACTGAGAGGCAAGCAGTGTTTCTCAACCTTAGCAATTTTAAGATGAGTGGGACCTCCGCAAGCCTGGCTGGGGAATTCTGGGAATTGAAGTCCACCCATCTTAAAGTTGCTAAGGTTGAGAAACCCTGGCTACAAGGTATGAACCAGAGTTCAATTGCACTCATTTGATCATCAAAATAATTCACAGGCTCAGATCTTAGCTCCCATTTAGATCTTGCATAACCTTGATCCCTGAGAGTCTTCAGAGGTTGCTCGATTTGAACTCCTGGCAAATCAACCAGCATATCCAATGGGAAGGGATGCTCTGAATGTTATTTAGATACATCTGGCAGGCCAAGTGTTGCCCATCTCGCTAAAGGCTATAATAATAATAATAATAATAATAATAATAATAATAATAATAATAATAATAATAATAATAATAATAATAATAATAATAATAATAATAATAATAATAATAATAATAANTTTCTCCTTAGTTCTAGGTTGCTTCTCTCCTTGATTAGTTTCCATCCGTTGCTTCTTGTCCTGCCTTCAGGCGCTTTGGAAAATAGCTTGACTCCCTCTTCTTTGTGGCAGCCCCTGAGATACTGGAACACTGCTATCATGTCCCCCCTCGTCCTTCTCTTCATTAAACTAGACATACCCAATTCCAGCAACCGTTCCTTATATGCTTTAGCCTCCAGTCCCCTGTGCATATGAATGCACACATGCTCACGTTAAACAGGGTTGCTTTCGTATAATTTTCCTTATTTTTTAGAAATATTTTATGGAGATGGGTGAATTATAATCTGCTTGCCAGAGCAGAAAGAGGATTTACTTTATCCGTAAAAGAAAACATGTTTAAAATAAAAAAGAATAGGGAAGTAGGACAAAGAGGCAAGTAGCCCCTACTGAAGCATGCAAACAATCAGAGCTTTCCAAGAACAAATTTACAGTGGTACCTTGGTACTCAACTGCTTTGAAACTCATGAAATTTGGTACTCAACATGAAAATTGTGTCCCAATATTCCTTGTTCGCTTAGTACTCAATGCACAAGCTAGAACTTGTTGATAACAACTGTTTTGTGACTCACTATATTATTCCTATTATGGGAAAAATCTGTTCAGTACTCGTTTTTGGTACTCATCGCGCCTTCCGGAACCTATTAACGACAGTACCGAGGTACCACTGTAATTTAGAATTCTGGGTTTCTGCCCACTTGTTCCCAGAAATCTAAAAGCTGCTCTCATCATTTTATAGCTACCATGATTATACACCAAAAAATGGGTATTATCCTAGAGTGGATGTCAGCATCCAGCTCGAGAATCCAAATAAAACTCCAGGTTCATTCCGTTTCCGAAAATCTTACTGTTTATTGAATTCACTGCTTGGTTATATCGAAGCAAAACTAACTCTGAAGTTCCAACACCAATTCATAGACTTAAAACAATAATTCTCCCAGCCAACTCCCACCCCCAGACATCTTACGTTATTCATATCAACAAGTTCACTTTGTTATGGGAACCGTCTGCTTCAAATCCACACCTGTTCTGGTGTCCTTGAAACGGTTTCAGTCTCTCACGGTCTTCAGCTGAATTGAAGAGGTTTCGTTTCTCCATTTAACCCACTTGAAAATAACATCTCCCCCCCACACACACACACACCTTAATCTAAAGGCAAGATGAAATGCAGAGGCACGTAAGTTTCATCCTTGATAGCACATTTCTAGAGTAACAACTTAACTTACAACCATTCATTTAGCAAATGTTCAAAGTTATGACGGCGCTGAAAAAAAGTGATTTACAAGTGGTTTTTGCACTTACAACCTTCGCAGCATCCCGATGGCCAGGGGATTGTGACTTGGGTGCTTGGCAACTATCACACATTTACAACCGTTGCAGCATCCCGCTCTCATGCGATTGCTATTTGTAACCTTCCCAGAAGTTACACATTTCTCAGCCCAACCCACCTCACAGGGTTATTGTTGTTGTCATGGGGAAAATAAAAGGAAAAAGGTGTGTTGGTTATGTTCACTGCCTTGAGTTATTTGTAAAAAATAATAAAAGCGGGATGGAGGTAGTCCTTGACTTACAACAGCTCATTTAGTGACTGTTTGAAGTTACAAGAGCTTTGAAAAAAGTGACTTGTGACCGTTTTTCACACGACCGTTGCAGCCTCCCCCTGGTCACGTGATCAAAATTCAGAGGTTTGTCAACTGACCCACATTTCTGACAGTTGCAATGTCCCAGGATCATGTGTGATCACCTTTTGTGATCCTCTGGCAAGCAAAGTCAATGGGGAAGTCAGATTCACTTAACAACCACATTACCAACTTTACGGCAGTGATTCACTTAACAACTGTTGCAAGAAAGGTCATAAAATGGGGCAAAAAATTTTTAGGGCTCAATTGTGGTCGTAAGTGGAGGACTAACTGTATAAATAAATAAACAAATCCTTTAACTGTGGTCATAAGTCGAGGACTAACTTGACCAGTAAATGCAAATCCGAATATATATTGATAAGAACTCATCATTGCCATCCTAGCGTTAAACCAAATAAATAAAAGCTCTTTTGCTTTTTTGACTTTTCAGGTTATTTCACTGCACAGGTTGATCAAGGCAGAAATCCACCGCATTAACCTTTATTAAAGCAATTGTTAAGCATCCACATCCTGACAGATCCTGCTGCCAAAAAAAATCTATGTGGTCGCTAAAAGTTGACACCAACTCGATGGCATATAATCAATCAACAGGCTGATGCATTTTGCAGATTGCAAACATCCTACCTTTTGTGTGCTTGTTAATGATATCGATGGGCACATTTGAGCGAAATCCTTTCAGCAGCAAGTGGGATGTTAATTTGGAAAGTTAGGCTGCCTAACAAGTCTTCCCCACTGGATTATTATAACGTGGCTGTCGGCCTTCACACACTTTTGGTTTTGCACCACTGGTAGTTTTCCCAAAGGAAAAGGGAAAAGAAAAAAGGAGTTAAGATAAAGAGGCCAGTTTATCTGAAACATATTGGACCCATTCCCAAAGGTGCTTTTTCAAGAGGCAACTGGACTTTCTTCTCTTTCTTTGAAGATGTTTTGCTTCTCATCTAAGAAGCTTCTTCAGCTCTGACTAGATGGTGGGGAATGGAAGGATTTATACTCCTTGCAGACAGCTGGACATTTGCATTGAACAGCCCTTTCTCAACAGAGAAGGAGGGATACGACATCATCTATCTCCAGTCTACAACACAGTCCTTTCAGCAGTTGTGTGTACAGTAGTGGCCAAAATTGTGGGAACCTTTTGGGAAAAGTGTACAGTAGAAATGCCACCTTTGGTTAAGTTTCCACCCATTTTTCTTCTAATTTCTTTATAACTGTAGCCTTGTTCACTTAATAATACTATTTTACATCGCTTTCTGATCGACCAGTCAACTCTTTGCACCATTACTTTAATTTTATTATGTTTTACAAGCTCACTAAATGAAAGAACACAAAACACAACTAACCAACTTGATAGCAATCACATAACACACTGACAAATGTCCTCCTCTCAGCTTCAATACATGATATCAATAACTGAATCCTATTGTGATCTGATTGGCTCATTGCCAAAACAAGATGACACCTGATTGGCTCTCTAAACACCCATGCTCATTGGCTACAATCAGATGAAGGAAAGCTACCTGATATTAACCTAAGCAAGTTGTGCTTCCTTTTTCTGGTTATTTGGCTATAACTTTTCATAGAATACAGTGCAGACAATTGAACAAACTATGTTGCATTACATTCTTGATTAAATTATCTTTCCATTGATATATAATTTTATGGTACTACTCCCCCCAAAAAAGTGGTGTTATTAGCCATCAAACCTCAAAAATACACTTTTCCCAAAAGGTTTCCACAATTTTGGCCACTACTGTATTTGCAGCCATCAGAACTTTGTAATTAGATCATACATATCTTTTGAGGGGTCTGTTGTAACTTTGAATGCTTGCTAAGCAATTGGTTGTTAAGCAAGAATAGCTTTAAGGTTTCTCACACTATTAAGTAATGACAGACAGGAGAGGAGAGAAAAGGATGGTGGAGATTTTATTAGTTTCTGCTCTGAAAAAATAATATTTTGGCTTAACGTGAGATGGGAACTTGGGAAGGTTCTCTCCTGGTGTATCAGTTTGTCCTTCTAGCACTTATTAACCTGGTTTGCCCACTGTTATTCAAAATTCTAAACTAAAGACAACGAAAGACAAAGCAACTAGGGCTGGATTTCAAATATACAATTTTGGTTTGGCGGCTTTTTAAAAGTGAGATTTCCTGTTCCCAATTTTACCCTTAAAAACCCTGAAATCCTTGAAAAACAACAACAGGCATACAATTTCCTGTGATGTCACAATCATGTTGGTAAAATCATTGTCCCAGTTCTCTGAGACACCCCCCTCCCCAAGTCTGGAAAAATTAACCACCCGAATCCTGCCTATTTTATACACTTGCGTCATTATACTGCCCTTTTTTTAAGCTAAAAAAAAAAAAGACTTCAAACCAAAGCTGGAAAATAAGACAGTCCCTGGACATCTTCCTTGGTCCTCTTCAGGATGTACCTGTCTAATATTTTAAAGATTTCTTTAATTAATTTTTTTTAAAGGAAGCTGGATTGCAAAAAAAGCCAGTAGCAAATACCTAGGGCCCACGGGCATTTCAGAAAAATAAAAATAGTGGATGGTGCAACCTAGTTAGAAGTGGGCCAAACTGCCTGGGAGAGAAATGTACAAGACTGTGGAAAAGAACATTACTACAAGGAATAATTTATCTTCTGCTATATGAGTATTTTGTGACCAGCAATACACAACGCTGCAGTGATTTTATGAAAGTGCAAGTCTCTGTCACTTGATGTTGCTGACAATGCTCACAACATGTTCTCAAAATCCCAATTTGGCCCACTGGCCCAAGTAACACCTTCCCTCCCATCAGATTTAGGCACGTAGTATGCATGTGGAGTAGGGCAAAACATAATTATGAACAGCCCTCACCAAACAACGTAAAAGATGGGAATAGGAAATAGGAAAAGTATGTATGTTAAACGTTGATTCAACCATCACTTGGGGCTCAGAAATGAGAATCCCTCTCTTACTTTTCTTGTGACAAAAGCTCAAGCAACTGAAGCGGAAAATGCTTTTAAAAGTGAAATAAAACAACCCTGTTGGGATCAGTGCTTTCTTTGTTCAAAGAGACAATTCTGAGCAGGGACTATAGGGAGGGGATTGGAGAAACGAAGCTTTATTCACAAATCAGCAGCCCTGTGTCAAAAACAATGAGAGTCAAGAATGCAAATGAATCTAGCTCAAAATCAGGGCCTGGCAATCAATAAAAGGAAGGCTTGAGTGGGAGTCGATTCCACAGGAGGACAAGAGGAGTAGAAAAATGCAGGGGGTGGAATGAGGAAAATGAAAAAAAAAAAATAACTCCATGGAAAAGCAAAAGTGGAAAGCTGGCGTGTTTGAGGGAGGGGACAATAGCAAGAAAGAACAGGGTGTTGGCTTCAGCAAAAGAGCTCCACAACTTTGAGACAAGAGAAAAAATAACAGAATAAGAATAGAATAAGAATAACAGAGTTGGAAGGGATCTTGGAGGTCTTCTAGTCCAAGCAGGATAATAACAATAACAATAATAATAATAAAGTTGGAAGGGACCTTGGAGGTCATCTAGTCCAACCCCCTGCTCAGGCAGGAAACCCTATACTATTTCAGACAAATGGCTGTCCAGTCTCATCTTAAAAACTTCCAGTGTTGGAGCATTCACAGCTTCTGGAGGCAGGTTGTTCCACTGATTAATTGTTCTAACACAGGGGTCTTCAAACTTGGCCCTTTTATGATGCTGGCTGAGGAATTCTGGGAGTTGAAGTCCCCAAGTCATAAAAAGGCCAAGTTTGAAGACCCCTATTCTAACAGGAGACTCTATATCGTTTCAGACAAATGGTTATCCATCTCTTCTTAAAAACCACCAGTGATGGAGCACCCACAACGTTCCACTGGTTAATTGTTCTCATTGTCAGGAAGTTTCTCCTTAGTTCTAAGTTGGTTCTGTCTTTGATAAGTTTCCATCCGTTACTTCTTGTCCTTCCCTCAGGTGCTTTGGAGAATAGATTGACCCCCACTTCTCTGTGACAACCCCCTCAAATATTAGAAGACTGTTATCAAGTTGCCCCATGTCACCTCAGTTCTTCTCTTCATTAGATTACACATACCCAGTTCCAGCAACCGTTCTTCCTATGTTTTAACTTCCAGACTCTTAACCATTTTTGTTGCTCTTCTCTGCACTCTTTCTAGAGCAGGGGTAGTCAACCTTGGGTCTTTTATGACTCGTGGACTTCAACTCCCAGAATTCCTGAGCCAGCCATGCTGAGGGGAAAGGGAGAGATTTCCATGCTGAGCCATGCTGGCTCAGGAATTCTGGGAGTTGAAGTCCACGAGTCATAAAAGACCCAAGGTTGCCTACCCCTGGTCTAGAGTCTCACCATCTTTTTTGTATCATGGTGACCAAAACTGGACGCAGTATTCCAAGTGTTGCCTTACCAAAAAAAGTTAGTGTGAAGTCAAGGAGAAGAAAAAAATACAGATTGTAGAAAAAGGATATTTGAGAAATCGGAAAGAGGAAGCAGCAATCAAGAGGGATGTCATCTGTTTTAAGGTCTTTTTTTGAGCTGGCATTAGTCAAGAGGCAAAGCAGCTGCTTGATATGCAGAACAGGCCCTGAACCTTTTGTAGAAGAGACAGAAAAATCTCTGATGTGATAAATAACTCTTCCTAGTCCCTTGACAGATTTATTTTATTTATTAAATTTATATGCCTCCCATCTCACTGATAGGCATCAGTGGCTAATCCGGGGGGATCGGTGATAGAAGGCAGCGACTTCCTAAAATACAGAAGGTCTTTTGCAACCTTCTGACAAGCAAAATCACCAGATTCACTTAACAACCGGGTTACTAATTTAACGACTGCGGTGATTCACTTAACAAATGCAAGAAAAGTTGTAAAATCGGAGAAAGCTCACTTAACAAATTTCTCAATTAGCAAGATAAATTCTGGGCTCAATTGTGGTCGTAAGTCGAGGACCACCTGTACTGCATCATCTGGGTGTGTTATCGTTTTTGGGTGCTCACCGTAATGCCACCCGGTCATATGCAAGGAACGGTGTTTGCATTACACCAGCGATAATATTGCTTTCATCACTTTGAAGAGTATTAGATGCTGTTGGGTGGTTCTGTGCATGGGCTATAATCTAAGCTATAATAAAGTATACAGCTGTGATCCAGCAGTTTATAGGACAGGGGTCTTCAAACTTGGCCCTTTTATGACGTATGGACTTCAACTCCCAGAATTCCTCAGCCAGCGTGCCTGGCTGAGGAATTCTGGGAGTTGAAGTCCACACATCATAAAAGGGCTAAGTTTGAAGACCCCTGTTATAGGATGTATACATTAGATATCTTAAGTGCAAAAGCACTGCTCAGGTTTCTCATTTTTGCTCAGATTCCTTATATTTTAAAACAGGGGTCCCCAACCTATGGTCTGCGGCCCGGTACTGGGACGCGGCCTCTTGGCCACCGGGCCCCAGAAATAGCTGGTGAGCCCTGCCCCACTTGCGGTAGCACTGCTGCGCAGGCACTAGCAGCTCCATTTGCGCATCCGCAGAGACGCTAGCACTGCTGCCAATTATCACGCGGTCACTTGTGGCCCATTTGCGCACGCATGCCCATGCATGCACAGAGCCACGCACGCACACTTTCCCTGCTGCTCCCTTTCCTTCCAGGCCTCCAGGTCAGAAAAATTGGGGAAGTCTGTTTTAAAACACTGCCTGGCCTTCCTCGCCTTTCATTGTTTTGCTATTCTTCTCCCCTGCACACCCATGAACCTACATTTCTCTCGGATTTCTGCACACACAGACCTCAAACACTGGCAATGTTTTATTGAACTCCATTAATCCATCCCTGAAGAGCTTTTAATTGCATTTTGCAGGATACTTTAAAAATAATAATACTCAAGATGCCATTGCCCAGACTAACCCGGAGATTAATTTGCAATGCACTCTATAATCTGCTTTCCCTTTGGAAAAAAAACAACAACAAAAAACTAATGGAGTGAATTAGTATGGAGCGATCATGATGAACTTGGCATCATGGCGCTCAGCAAACACTTTTGGATTGGCGATGCAGGAAGCACATAAGAGGTGATGTGGCCTTGGAGTTCTTGGAATATTCTTACTCCTGCTTAAAAAACACAACCACAGAGACCGTCTCTAGACAAGTAGTCCTCAACTTACAGCCATTCATTAGTGACCATTCAAAGTTCAAGGGCTCTGAAAAAGTGACTGTGTTTCCCCCAAAATAAGACCCCTAACCGGAATATAAGCCCTAGCAGGATTGTTCAGGATGCTCGTCATATAACCCCCACCCCAAAAATAAGCTCCAGTTAAAATTGTCAGCCAGACAGATGCATTTAGTACCGTATTTCCCTGAAAATAAGACCTAGCCAGAAAATCAGCCCTAATGCAGTGGTGTTAAACCTATGGCACGGGTGCCAGAGGCGGCACTCGGAACCCTCTCTGTGGGCAAACGTGCCGTTGCCCCAGCCTCGCCTCCCCCTGCGACCCCCTCCTCTCCAGCAGCCCCCCTGAATGAGAGTCGCCCCTGAACGGGGCCCATGCAGAGCAGCGCAGCCAAGGACATGGCAGCCAGGCAGCGTAGACAAGACTCTGCCCTCACACTCCATCATGCACAGTTGATGCTGCAGGGCGCGGGCAGAGAGCGTGACCGCCATAGTGCTGCTGGGCTGCCTGGGTGATCTGCGGTGGGCCCTGGAGGTGGTGAGTAGCCCTGCAGGCAGGTGGGTTGGGGGATGGGGGGACGGAGTGGGGGCGGGGCCAGTTTTGGGGCACTCGGTCTCTAAAAGGTTCACCATCACTGCCCTAATACATCTATTGGAGCAAAAATTAATATAAGACCCCCATCTTATTTTTGGGGAAAACGGTATCACCGTTTTCGCAGTATCCCCAAGGACCATGTGATCAAAATTCGGGCACTAGGCAAAATAGCATGTATTTATGACACTTGCACCGTCCCGGGATCATAAAGCACCATTTCTAAACTTCCCAGCCGGCGCAATACAAGCAAAGCCAATGGGGGAAAGCCAGGTTTGCTTAAAAACTGCCTGGCTCACTTAACAATTGCAATGGTTTGCTTAACAATTGTGGCAAAAAGGTTGTAAATGAGGCAAAACTCACTTAACTACTGCCCTAAGGGGACAAGGACCATATTTACCTTTTGAGTGGCAGGCAGAAGGTGCACATCAAAAGACAAGGCCATTGGAGAACAAACTACAAGTAGTCCTATATTTACAACAGATCACTTTGTAGAGAATGTTATGAACCTGAGACAGTTTACAACAGAAGTCTCCAAACTTGGCCTTTTTATGACTTGTGAACTTCAACTCCCAGAATTCCTCAGCCAGGCACGCTGGCTGAGGAATTCTGGGAGTTGAAGTCCACAAGTCATAAAAGGGCCAAGTTTGAAGACCCCTGGTTTACAAGATAATCTTTGACTTACAACCGTAATTGAGCCTGGGATGCTGGTCGTAAATGCTTAAGCCCCTTCCAACTCTGTTATTCTGTTCTGTAAGTTAACTACAACTTAACAACAATAAGGATATCATGGAGCACAAACTAAGCATGCATCATCCTGCTTAAGCACAATCACACCCTGCCCGGTATAATCCTACATGCGCTTCTCAAATTTTACTCACGTCTCATAGCGTTTTGATCAAAATTTTGCCAACATCTTCCCAGGCACACTTAAACAAATCCCCCTGTAGTTTTTGCACTTGTTCTTGCTACCTTTTCCCTTCTATAAATGGCCTTTTTCTAATCATCAGGCAACAAGATAGTCTTCACACACCAACACACTGTATTAAACTATCCCTCTCCCATTGGCATCTACAAGGGGGAAAGTGACAGTGTATGCATCATTGCACAAATGACATGAATAATGTACCTGGGTCATGTTGCATAATGATATAGGTACAGTGGGGGAGGAAAAGTATTTGACCCCCTGCTGATTTTGTACATTTGCCCACTGACAAAGAAATGATCAGGCTATAATTTTAATGGTAGGTTTATTTTAACAGTGAGTGACAGAATAACAACAAAAAAATCCAGAAAAAGGCATTTCAGAAAAGTTATAAATTGATTTGCATTTTAATGAGTGAAATAAATATTTGACCCCTTTGCAAAACATGACTTAGTATTTGGTGGCAAAACCCTTGTCCGCAATCACAGAGGTCAGACATTTCTTATAGTTGGCCATCAGGCTTGCACACATCTCAGAAGGGATTTTGTCCCACTCATCTTTGCAGATCCTCTCCAAGTCATTAAGGTTTCGAGGCTGACATTTGGCAGCTCGAACCTTCAGCTCCCTCCACAGATTTTCTATGGGATCACGGTCTGGAGACTGGCTAGGCCACTCTAGGACTTTAATGTGCTTCTTCTTGAGCCATTCCCTTGTTGCCTTGGCTGTGTGTTTTGGGTCATTGTCATGCTGGAATACCCATCCATGACCCATTTTCAATGCCCTGGCTAAGGGACATGGCCCTGTCCATCATCCCTTTGATGCAGTGAAGTTGTCCTGTCCCCTTAGCAGAAAAACACCCCAAAACCATAATGTTTCCACCTCCATGTTTGATGGTGGGGATGGTGTTCTTGGGGTCACAAGTAGCATTCCTTCTCCTCCTAACATGGTGAGTTGAGTTGATGCCAAAGAGGTCGGTTTTGGTCTCATCTGACCACAACTTTCAACCAGTTCTCCTCTGAATCATTCAGATGTTCATTGGCAAACTTCAGATGGGCCTGAACATGTGCTTTCTTAAGCATGGGGAATTTGCAGACGCTGCAGGATTTCAGTCCTTCACGGCATAGTGTGTTACCAATTGTTTTCTTGGTGACTATGATCCCAACTGCTTGAGATCATTGACAAGATCCTCCCGTGTAGTTCTGGGCTGATTCCTTACCGTTCTCATGATCACTGAAACTCCACTGAGGTGAGATCTTGCATGGAGCCCCAGACCGAGGGAGATTGACAGTTATGTTGTGTTTCTTCCATTTGCAAATAATTGCACCAATTGTTGTCACTTTCTCACCAAGCTGCTTGGCGATAGTTTTGTAGCCCATTCCATCTTTGTGTAGGTCTACAGTCTTGTCCCTGACATCCTTGGACAACTCTTTGGTTTTGGCCATGGCAGAAAGTTTGGAATCTGATTGATTGATTGCTTTTGTGGACAGGTGTCTTTTATACAGGTAACAAGCTGAGATTATGAGCACTCCCTTTAAGAGAGGGCTCTTAATCGCCACTCGTTACCTGTATAAAAGACACCTGGGAGCCAGATATCTTGCTGATTGATAGGGGATCAAATACTTATTTTACTCATTAAAATGCAAATCAATTTATTACTTTTTTGAAATGTGTTTTTCTGGATTTTTTTGTTGTTATTTTGTCTCTCACTGTTAAAATAAACCTACCATTAAAATTATAGACTGATCATTTCTTTGTCAGTGGGCAAACGTACAAAATCAGCAAGGGATCAAATACTTTCCCCACTGTACTTATTCTGTAGGATTTGCACAAAAACATAATGATTCATGCCACTTCATTTGGATATCACCAGATCTTCTGCCAGGCACCTCCACCCACTTCATAAGCCAACCCGTACCTATATTTTAATTTCTCCAGTTACAGTATTTATGCCTGGAGTATTATCATATTTCAACATTCTTAAAGGATTTATGATGTCTTTCTCCTCATTTTTCTTGGATATTCGCATTTGTGTCATGTTTTTTTTTCTAATTTCACTCTCTGAGATAGTACTGTAACTCTCCCACAAACTTCTTCAAGCTTTCCCTCATTTTAGATTCATATATTAAATCATTCACTAAATGATTAATCGCATTCATACTGCTGGGGGTTTCTTATCTAGACCTGTTTGTTTAGTTCTAAAACAATGTTCTGCATTTTCTCTGCCTCTTTTAAAAAATCTCCTCTTTAATACATTCATTGGAACTATACAAGTAGGCTTTGACTTAGGACCGCAATCGGGACCAGAATTTCAGTCACTAAGCAAAGCTGCTATTAAGTGAATCACACCTGATTTTATAACTTTTCTTCCTTGAGTTAAGCGAAATAATAATAATAATAATAATAATAATAATAATAATAATAATAATAATAATAATAATAAAGTTGGAAGGGACCTTGGAGGTCATCTAGTCCAACCCCCTGCTCAGGCAGGAAACCCTATACCATTTCAGTCAGATGGCTGTCCAGTCTCTTCTTAAAAACCTCCAGTGTTGGAGCATTCACAGCTTCTGGAGGCAGGTTGTTCCACTGGTTAATTGTTCTGTCAGTTGTTGCGATTTGTGCAGCTGTTAAGCAAACCCAAGTTCCCCCGCTGACTTTGCTCGTCGAAAGCCATTTGTAAAGAGATCACGTGATCACAGGATGATGCAACCTTTGTAAATACAGGTAGTCCTCAACTTACGACCACAATTGAGCCTCACATTTCTGTTGCTAAGTGAGACAGTTGTTAAGTGAATTTTGCCCCATTATGACTTTTCTTGCCACAATTCTTAAGTGAATCATTGCAGCTGTTACACTAGCCACACCGTTGTTAAGTGAATCTGGCTTCCCCATTGACATTGCTTGACAGAAGGTCGCAAAACGGGATCACGTGACCCAACGGTCATAAATATGAGCCAGTTGCCAAGCATTCAAATTTTGATCACGTGACCATGGGGATGCTGTAACGATCATAAGTGTGAAAAATGGTCGTAAGTCACCTTTTTCAGTGAGGTTGTAACTTCAAACAGTCACCAAAGGAAGTGTTGTAAGTCAAGGACTACCTATAGATTGCCAAACAGCCAAATTTTGATCATGTGACCATGGGAAGGATAGGAGGGCTGAAAATGTGAGGATCAGTTGTAAGTCAGTTTTTCAGTGCAGCTGTAATTTTGAACAGTTGCTAAACAAATGCTTGTAAGCTGAGGATTCCTATATTGCACCGTATCTTGTTTACTTTATGTAGCAATCCATTTTTTATCATCCTTTTTTCTCATTCACAGCCTCTTCCATCTCATCATTCTGCAAGCATCCTTTTTCATACTCTTTATAAGCGGCAATTCCATCCTCCTTGCAGCCGTCCGCAATGCAATTATTTTCACTTCTTGATTTTGTCGATGAAAATTTTAAATCCTCCAGGAGGAGAGTAGTCTGGAAGTTGAATCATGGGCGACTGGTCTTCTTTCCTTTCTGGTTTGAAACATTTCATTTCTTATCCAAGTACAGGTAGCCCTCAGCTTACAATCTTTCGCTTAGTGACTGTTCGAAGTTGCAACGGCACTGTGACCATTTTTCACACTTACGACGATTGTAGGGTCCCCAGGGTCTCACGATCCAACTTTGGCTGCTTGGCAACTGACTCATAATTATGAAAGTTGCAGTGTCCCGGGATCGTGCGACCACCTTTTGCAACCGTCTGTGGGAAGTCAGCCCCCCAGAGAAGGAAATATTAAAAGGGCAGGAAAATATATTTCCTCAAAGGATCTTAAAGGGGCAGAAAAGCATGCCCAGTTTTCTTAATAGCCCCAAGTCTCCCTCCCCCAAGCAGAAACCAGCTCTGTAGAAATGCAGATGTAAACCATTCAGGAAGGTTGAAGCTAGAAGCGTAGGAAGACAAAGACACCTGAAATCTACATACCCCACCCAAACTCTAAGACAGGACATAATAGGATTAACCCACAGATGCCAAAGGGCACACTCAGACTCAGGTCAAAGTTCATGCCACAGGAACAACTCCAAACAAAAGGCTCCAGAGGATATAAAAGCCCATTCCCTACATGTGCTCACTCTCTTTTCTCCCGGAGCCATCTTTCTGTCTGGCTCTCCTCTTCAATAAATTGCAACCTTCTTTCTAAAGCAGTCGCCATGTTATTTATCCCCAGCTTGGACTGAACCATAATGAAGACTTTTCTTCCAACACATCTGACAAGCAAAGTCAATGGGGAAGCCAGACTCACTTAATAAGTGTATTACTAACTTAACAAGTGCAGTGACTCACTTAACAACTGTGGCAAGAAAAGTCATAAAATGGGGCAAAGCTCACCTAAAAACTGTCTCGCTTAGCAACAGAAATTTTGGGCTCTATTGTGGTCGTAAGCCGAGGAATCTCTGTAGCTCCTTTGAAGTTCTGAGAAAAGAAGTACTTGGATAAGCAGTGAAACATTTGAAACTAAAAAAAAGAAGATGGCTGCCATGGCTCAATTTCCAGATGCTTTTTTACTTGTCTCAAGCAGCTTCTACGTATACATATCTTCTTTTCATTCATTCCTTTATTTCTCTTTCTATCGTTACTGTATTTTCACTCTAAATTCTTTCCCTGAGTTTTTTTCCAGGTTTCATTTTTTTTTCTGTACCCTTCATTAATTCTCTCAAACTCTCCTCATAAACAAACGGATCAGTCCGGCTTTTCAATTATTTTGTTTTACCCTGCATACGTCTATGCCTGAACACATGTATTCAAAACAATACCTTTTTTCCTACGCAAATACTCACCAAACATTAACTATTTTCGTTCGTCTCCGGGTCTCCTAATGGCCCAATCACTCATTCTATATTCCCTCAATTCATTGCCACCCAACCATTCAGATGCAGAATCATTTTTCCTTCTGCACCTCATTTATTTAGAAAGTGGCAGTTTTTCCCTAAAACTATCTCTGGTTCTTCCATTAACATAAGGGCGGAAGCATAACATGAAACTGTCACCAACCTATGGATTCCTATCTTCATATACACGAGCAACCTGGACTACACCCATTCATATTTTTAAATAAAGTATACACTTTAGCTCTTTTCTTCGTAATTAAACCACCACTGCCTGCACACAGCACAAGCTTGTCACTCCACCAAAGTGGTACCTATTTATCTACTTGCACAGAACATGCTTTCAAACTATTAGGTGGACAGAAACTAAAGCAAGTAACAGGAGCTCACCCTGCCACGCAGGGACTCAAACCACTATAGCTGAGACCATCTTTGGCGCCATTAAGCCACTGAGCCACCGCGCCTCTTGGTCCTAAGTTGAGGACTACCTGAAATAATCTACTATATAACATATAAAAGTTATCCCCATCGAGAGAAGTAAAATTACCACCCTATGAATAAGGCCTTGCAGGGCAGGTAGATAGGACTGTAAGTGAAAACAATAAGAAAAGACTGTGGGAGCGCTGGAATTTACAACACCACAAATTATTTTTAAACATAAAGGGGTTTTAAAGCTCAATCCCTTATCCTTACCTTATCCCTTAATCTGCCCCAAAAAGGGTATCTATCCTTTTTCCTGGGTATTATCCTTTATCCTTATTTTTAATATCTACTCCACTCCACTTTAATATCTACTTTTTTAAAGAGCAGAAAAATTCAATCTTGACCACTCTAGTGACATCATGATCTCACTAGCAGATGTCACTTCCCTCATTGGGGGAAGGCATAAAGCAGGCATGTCAAACTGCTGGCCTGCGGGCCGGATGCGTCACGCCGAAATCGCGCCTACCCCATTGCCGGCAATGGGGAAAAAGTCCTGATACGTCATGCGACGTCATATGATGTCACGGGATTGACATGCCTGGCATAAAGTGTGCCCCCCCCCAAGTCAAAAGAGACTGCTCATCTCTCTCCTCCCATAATTATCTCCTTCATCAGCCATTCCATACTGGCAAAGCAAGGTTCATGGACAGCACAATCAACAAGGACAAACTTGACTTTAGCCTTAAACATGGATAAGACATTTGCCCATATGGCTGAACATGGCCAGCTGCGAGCATAAACAAACAGACAGATAGATAAAAATCTAATACAGGCCGTCATCTCATGCCTG
Source organism: Protobothrops mucrosquamatus (assembly GCF_001527695.2). Classification (NCBI taxonomy): domain Eukaryota; kingdom Metazoa; phylum Chordata; class Lepidosauria; order Squamata; family Viperidae; genus Protobothrops; species Protobothrops mucrosquamatus. The sequence continues at coordinate 38,154 of NW_015387909.1, read as the reverse complement.
GGAATTCTGGGAGTTGAAGTTCCCACCGTTGAGTTGCCACGACTGAGAAACACTGCTCAAAGGCTCTCCACATTGCTGTTTCTAGGTTCAGTATTTAATTGGACTCAAAGATGTTTAAGGCCTTCCCAACTCTAAATGACCTTTTAAAAGACAGACCAGTATGACTATACAGCTAAAAGGAAAAGCCCAAATGTTAATAGCTACTGTAGTAACTGTTGGAGCAACGAGGTTAATTGGACCGTTAAGGTTAGGGACAGAATATTGAACTAAGTGGCTTGTCTGGTAGGAGAACCAATAAGAAAATGAGAAAAAAAGTTTCCTGGATTTTGAAACAGTTGGCTGCAATCTTCCAGGGAATTACAGTGAGGGTGAAACCCTTTATTCTTGGTAGATATCCTGAGAGCTATTTTATTTTATTTTATTTTGCACTAGCTGTACCTCGCCACGCGTTGCTGTGGCTCAGTCTGGTTAAATGAAAAAGAAAGAAAAGAGAAAGCGCACGTTTGTAATATGTTTAATTTCACAATGCTTGTGGGTATACAATCGTAGCGTGTGTTGCTTTTACGTCCAACAGATAGCGCTGTTTTTCAAAAAAAGCATGTTTTACCTGTCACAGGTGTGACATCTATATAATAGTAGGTATATAAAAACACGCGCGTATTCGAATGCAACGTTGTGTCAAAATTTCAAAGCAATCGGTAAAGAACTTTCGGAGATTTAAGATTTTGAACAAATGAACATTTACATTTTTATTTATATATAAGATTGAAGAGTACCAGCTGCTGACAATTCTGCTGAGACTAGAATGGCCTATATAATGTAATAGGTGAGTAAGTCTCCACAGCACCTGTTTTGGACCCAGCAGGAACTCAATAAGTAGCAGCAATCTTAGATAAAACTCTGAGAGTGAGACTCATTCTCAGATGTAGAGTTCATCGGTCACACCTTGAATGGAAAGATAGGGCCCATATCTCTTTCAGTGTAACACAGGGGTGTCAAACTGCCGGCCTGTGGGCTGGACGCGTCATCCGGAAGCTGTGCCCACCCCACTGCCGGCAATGGCAAAACCGTCCCGATACGTTGCGCGACGTCATGTGACGTCACGAGTTTGACATGTCTGGTGTAACAGAAAGAGCTAAAGTCAACATTAAATACACTCTATTTCAGATATGACACTGTGCCACAATGTGACTTATCTGTTTATGGTTTGAATACTGATAGAAGAGAATTGTCAACTGCCATCTTATGTTTTGCTTGTACTGTGCTGCTATGCGGTGACAGACTACCATGAACTGTGGGAGGGGGAATAGAGGAGGGAAGGCTTGGGGAAAATGGAAGTAAATGCTGTATCTCCTCTAGCTGCTGCTTCAAGGTCACCCAGCTAGAAGGAGAGAGCTGCATACCAGCCAACGGTTGAACTGACCGTTATGAAAACATCTTGCCTGAATCCAACTGGTTACATTAGGGTGGGCAAGGAAGGATAGTTAAGGGAGGAAAAAGTAGAACTTAGGAATTTTGGTGCACGATTCTCAGTTCCGGCTTGCAATACTGCAATACACTTGACCTCTAATAAACTATACCTTTCTCAACAAATGGAGCCAAAGATTATTTCTATTTAAGTTGTGGCAGGCCAAACAAGAATATATGTAGCTCAGGGTTGAAAAGAAGGGTCTTTAGTGTTCTCTGAGCTTGGTGGTTTTCTTACAGACATTTCATTACCCAACTAGGTAATATCATCAGTGCTAGTTTATGATTTGAGTGTTCAGATCTTAGGAACAAAAGCAGTGCCCTTTTGTCTCATGTCGTCCTCCATTCTCTCCTCATGGGGCTAAGACCAAAAGACCAAAGTCTCCCAGCAAAGGTCTTCAGAGGCGGTCCTACTACCATCAAACCCAACAGCCACTGATCCCAATGACGTTCATAAATAGTTCTAACCTTTTTCAAAGCCAGTTAATTTGGTAACCAGCACCACATCTCATGATAATGAATTGCAAAATTGAATTATTCTGGTGCCTCTTGTGATCTATGTAGGCTGCTTGGAACTGAAGTGATTGGATGCCATTTTCTTCCAGAAGTAGGATGGGCAGTTGATTTATTTTCTACTTTCCAGTACTGTAGACTACAGGTAGCCCTCGATTTATGACCAGTCACTTAATGACTGTTCGACGTTACAACAGACTCCCCCACAAAGGCTACTTATGACCTGGTCCCAAAGTTATGACCACTGCAGTGTGTGGGGCCTAATAGGATCGGAAGCAAGCCCAAGGCCTGCAGGGACCCCAAGGCATGGGAAGCAGAAAACAGGATGCCGCAGGTGATGTGGGAGGCCTTTGGAGGCCGAGAGAAGGCCTGCACTAGGCATCCCAGGGCCTCCCCTGGAACCTGAAGCACCCCATGCTTCGCTTAACAACTCCTGTGTTTAACGACTACATCGGGGAGAGCAAGGATGGGTGGTTGTGAGGCAATCATACAGGTGCTTCACTTAACAGCCGTTATGACTTCCAACTGTAATGGGCAGTCTCCCTTATGGTCGTGGGTTGAGGACTACCCATATAACGAACAGAAAATGTCTTATAGTCTCCATTCACTTATTGACCAAATTTGATTCTGCTCAATTTTGGCGGTCTCTGAACGTCATAAATAGCCAATCTCAACATGATAAAAACTCGGCTGATGATTCCATTATTTCTTCTTTGGGATCATCCATAACCTCTTTGTATTCCAAAACCTCTTCATGCCCTTTCCCTAATAATCCCTTAAAATACATGCAGAATCCACATCCTGGAACCCAATGATATTACGGGTTTGTCTAGGTCAGTCTGAGCAAGACTCCTAAATGCGCACACTTCACTGTCTTGAAACCTGCAGCTCGACAAACAGTTCTAGAATTACTGCTGGAAAATTTGCTTCGGATGTCACTGTTTGGAAAAACAATTTGATTGCTTAAGCCCCCCAACTTGGGCAGCTCATGTCATTATGGTAAGGACTGTTACATTTCCAAGCGCACGCAGGAACCCACCTAAAGTGCCTGAGAAGCCAGCCAAAGCACATCTTCCTGACATCTCTTTCCTTGTGCTGGCTTTGCAGCCTATTAAAGCCTAAGATCAACAGCCAAACAAGAAAAGGAAGCTATACGGAAATGTTAATATTACCGACAACCGCACCCCACTTATTTTGCTGAAAATGGGAAATGCAAAAATTGCTCCTGAAAGCACCACACCTTTTACTTCTTGAACAGAAATGCGCTACTTAGAATTCAGCATGTGTTTTATGAAAGTGTGATTTTATTTTTACTTTCAGTTTTACTGTTTTATTTCAACGGGGAAGTTTTCTTTTAGGTCCTCTTTTAGAGCACAACGTATCTCAAAGTGAGTTGCAAAACAAAAAAGACAACCTATGCATAAAATAAAGGTAAAGGGGTCCCTGTAGATTTTATTCTGCTGGTCACTGCCAACTATAGGGGGCGATGCTCATCTCCATTTCAAGGCCATTAAGCCAGTGCTGTCCGAAGACATTTCCGTGGTCATGTGGTCAGCACTGTACCTATTTATCAACTTTGAATGCTTTCAAACTGCTACGTTGGCAGGAGCTGAGCGAGGACGGGAGCTCAACCTGT
>NW_015387909.1:29178-34438 GCF_001527695.2 Protobothrops mucrosquamatus | reverse complement strand
TATTATTATTATTATTATTATTATTATTATTATTATTATTATTATTACTTAGTGCTCGGGTCTTGAACCTGGGCTACCAGCTTTCCACCTGACAAGGCCAGTGTCTGAACCGCTGAGCCACTGCACTTTATGCATGCATGCTCGGAAAATGTGCTTGGTTTAGGAAAGCTTATTCCCCAATAAGGACACAGCAAACTGTAGCCTTAGCAATTTTGCACAGGACCCAAATTATGGCTAAATGCAGGCTGTTGGACCTTATGCTGCTAACAGTAGCCATATGTATTTTAGTGATTACTTGTTGAGAAGTATGAAATAAATAGCAATTCTATTAAAAACCACAAGTGTTGTAGCAAAATGAAAGTACAAATTATACAGATTGAGATGGCCACATGGAAGTCGCTTTTTTAAGGACCTGTAGCATGGCTGAAATGCTACCGTACAGGTAGTCCACGATTTATAGCTGCGACTGAGCCCAAAATTTCCATTGCTAAGCAGGCAGTGAGTTTTACCCCACTTTACGACCTTTCTTGCCACAACTGTTAAGTGAATCACTGCAGTTATTAATTTAGTTACACGGTTGTTAGGTGGAATCTGCCTTCCCCCATTGACTTTGCTTGTCATATAAGGTCTCAAAAGGGGATCGCATGATCCTGGGACACTGTAACCATCAAAAATATGTGTCATTTGCCAAGCGTCTGAATTTTGATCACATGATCATGGGGATGCTGCAACAGTCATAAGTGTGAAAAATGGTCATAAGTCACTTTTCTTAGTGTTGTTGTAACTTTGAATGGTCACTAAACAAATGGTTGTGTGGGAAGTCAGCCCCCCAGAGAAGGAAATATTAAAAGGGCAGGAAAATATATTTCCTCAAAGGATCTTAAAGAGGCAGAAAAGCATGCCCAGTTTTCTTAATAGCCCCAAGTCTCCCTCCCCCAAGCAGAAACCAGCTCTGTAGAAATGCAGATGTAAATAATCCAGGAAGGTTGAAGCTAGAAGATTAAGAAGACAAAGACACCTAAAATCTACATACCCCACCCAAACTCCAAGACAGGACATAATAGGATTAACCCACAGATGCCAAAGGGGCGCACACAGACTCAAGTCAGAATACATGACACAGGAAATACAAAGCCTCAAGCAGGAACAGGAAACAACTCCAAACAAAAGGCTCCAGAGGGTATAAAAACCCACTCCCTACATGTGCTCGCTCTCTTTTTTCCAGAGCCATCTTCCTGTCTGGTTCTCCTCTTCAGTAAACTGCAACCTTCATTCTAAAGCAGTCACCATGTTTATTCCCAGCTTGGACTGAACCACGATGGAGACTTTTCTTTCAACAGTTGTAAGTCGAGGACTGCCTGTATACAAATGGAATAGTCTATTGCTTTGCCCATAAAAACCTTTCAGCTCACCAGCATCCCTTTGGGGGTCCCAAAGCCCTCCCCCATTGGAGGGGCTAAAAGGCTTCTCTTTGCATATATTAGCCTTTTTTAAAAAAGTCTAGCCACACCCAAATCAGAGGTGCTTTTATTCCGGACACTGCCTGTACTTGGCACTTAACTTTAATTTTATAATGTTCCAGGCAGCCATTCAGCCAATAAAGTTCACAGAATGTCAGAGTTGAAACATGATGTTCAATCTACTCCAGCGTTTTTCTTTTAAAAAAATATATTTTATTGATTTTTTAATATAAACACCTTGATATTTGGTAAACAGTGTGTTGTCTGGGTTTATGTTTACAAAGTAATCACTGACAGTCAGTTGCTGTATTCCAAAGTCCACATAATACCTTTGCTTGATTTTCTCTTCTTCCAATAATATTCTCTTTGCAACCATAAATTAATACAATTCTTATTAATTTGATAGGTAACAATTAAATATAAAGATATTTCTAAAATTTCTACCAATAATAATCACATCAATATCATGCTTCTTTTCTATCTGGTCATCTTGGTTGCCTCGTCATGAATCCTGTTTACAATTCTTATTTAAATTTATTTTCCCTACAATGTTCAAACCATTTCTACTGGTTAAAATTTTCCCAGAGTTAATTACCTTAAAATATTTAAATCTATTTTCATGACTTAAAAAAGTAAGTAAGAAAAAGACACAAAAGAAGAACATAGAAAAAGAAAAGACGAGAGAGAAAAAAAAAAGAGGGAGAGAAAAATAAGAAAATAATATACTACTTAAAATACATATCCCTCTTGAACTAGTATACACTTATTTCCAATTTTTTTCTGTTATCCATTGGAATTTTCTTAAAATCAATTACATTTAAATATCCAAAACATTTCCTTTATATTGATCATCCCAAACATTTTTATATTTCTCATATCAAAAAACAGAATAAAAACAGAGAAAAGAAAAAATACTGTCTTACTTGGAGAGTTCATCCCTCTTAAACCAAATTCTATTTCTTCAACCATATTCAAACAGGTGTTTAATTTTTAAATATTCCCTGTGATACACCCCATCATTTAATTCTTCAATTCTCCATTTAGCCCTCTTCTTTTGCCAAGCATCTTTCAGCCAATAACGTTCACAGAATGTCAGAGTTGAAACATGGTGTTCAATCTACTCCAGCGTTTTTCAAACTTGACAACTTTAAGGTGTCTGGACTTCAACTCCCAGAATTCCACAGCCAGGATGTAAGAGTGGTACAGCTCGGCAGAGAAAATCTGGAGTCAGTGTTTGTCAACCATAGCAACATTAAAGTTGCTTAACAATTTTAAGACTCAGCTATATGACGTGGGGTGCCTCAGGGCTTGAGTTTTCACCTTTCCTTTTTAACATCTATATCAGAGGTGGGGAGCTACGGCCCTGTTATGCCTTGTGGACTTCAATTCTCATGGCTGGCTCAGGGATTCTGGGAGTTGAAGTCCACAAGTCTTAAAGGGCCGTGGTTTCCCACCCCGATTTACATTAAAGTGATGGGGAAAGTCATCCACTGCTATGGAAGGTGGTAGCATCAGTATGCTGATGATAGACAATTCCATTTCTCCATTCTTAGCTGGATAAGGATGCTATAGTAGTGCTACATATGGTAGTGCTACATAGTGCCTGGAGGCAGGGATGTCAAACTCAATTTCATTGAGGGCCGCCATCAGCATTGCGGTTGCCCTCAGGGGGCTGGGTGGGTGTGGATGGAATGGGTGTGGCCTACTGGGTGGGTGTGGCCAGCTCTACATCGTTCGCGTTAAGGGGGCCTGTGGGGGCCTGAGCAGGAGTGGGACAGATCTGAGGGTCTCTGGCAGAAGGGGGTGGGACCAGGGCAAGTGCCAAGGCATGGTCCACTGGAGGAGCCTCACAGTTCCTCTCAGGCCATGCGGGGGGGGGGGGGCTTATGGAGCTAAGACTGAATGCCTTTCAGCATAGAGGGCCACCACAAAATTGTACATTGGCTCCCGGCTGGCCTGGGCCAGGGCCAAGGCAGTGGGGTCCGTTCCCTGTTTCCAGGATGGCTTCGCGGGCCACATGAAACCATTTCGCGGGCTGCATCTGGCCCCCGGGCCTTGTGTTTGACATGTCTGCTGTAAGGGTTTGAATAGGGAGGAACCAGCTTCAACTCATCCGTGACAATGTCTCTGGGTTTTTGCACACTCAGGTGATCTTTGCATGGAGTAGCACTTCCCTGGACTGAGCTAGTACATATTTTTTTAAAAAAATATGTTTTATTGATTTTTAACATAATTAATACCTTTACCTTAATATTTGATAAACAGCGTGTTGTCTGGGTTAGTATTTACAAAACCATCAATAACAATTATTCTATAATTCTATAGTCCATATAATGGCTTTGCTTGATTTTCTCTTCTTTCAATAATAGATCCCTTCCAATTCTGTTATTTTGTTAATTTTTTATTGGGAGTCACCCAATGATTAGTATAAGATGGGCAGCTATATAAATATTTTAGATAGCTGGATAGATAGATAGATGATAGATGGATGGATGGATGGATGGATGGATGGATGGATGGATGGATGGATGGATGGATGGATAGATAGATAGAATGGAATTCTGTGTATGGAATATAAGGTGAAGGGAATTCTGAGACTTCAAGTGCACACATCTTAAAAGTTGCCAAACTTAATTTGAAAATCACTGACCTGATCCAACCTTTTGCCCAGAGAAGGAATCTAGTATTACAGCATCCTTAACATTTGTCTACTCAGCTTCCATAGAGCCCCTCATTTCCTGAGACAGTCTTGTCCACCTCTAAAACATTTATTAAATTTAGGAATGTCCAACCCAAATCTACCTCCTTGTAATATAAACCCATTGCTTCGTGGAACAAGATGCATATAGCTATTCTAGATTGTCTTGCAGGAAAAAACAGATCGAATGAATAAAAAAAAATATTGTTTCAAAAAGCATTTTCCTCAAGAAAAAAAAACCCATAGAAAATTCATCATCTATTATTCCCCCACACATTTTCTGTTGCAAGGATCAGGGAATTGTGGAAGAGGGATTCATTCTGCTTCAGACCATCACTTCTCTAACCTAATCACCCGTGGCCAACAGCTATTGTCTTCCAGTGAAGAGGAAGAGAAAGAGTTCCAGTATTATTACTTTCTTCTTTGATGCCACTAAGGTCAGCTGCCTGGCAGGCTGGTAACTTGGAGAAGATAGTTGCCAGATTACATACAGCCTTCACATTTATCAAATGAAAACATGACATTTTTATACAATGTGAAGGGCACCCTGAGTAAACCCTTTAAAGCAGAACTCACTTTTTATGAACAGCACTAAGAAGGATGAGAGGCGTGATGATAATGCAGTACCAGCAAAACCCAGCACAATTAACTAAATGGCAAGGCACTTAATTATAAGGAATATTTTCTCTTTAGTACGGTGATTGAATGTTATTCAGCAATTGCAAAAAGTGTAGCACCGTGTACCCTGTTTTGCTTCCAGTTTGAATATATACAGTGCTTTTTTTCTATAAAAAAAAAAAGGTACCAGAACTCACACACGTCATACAGCCCGCCTTGCCTACCCTACAAGGTTCCATCCAAAAAAGGTGCCGGAACTCTGTTCTATGAGAAAAAAAGCCCTGAATATATATATATATATATATATATATATATTTGTTTTTTAAGGTTTTCACGGGTGTTTATATGTGAGTCTTTGGTCATTCGGGTTTTCTCCCGTGTAAGATTAGAAGTATCATAGCGACGTTTCGATGAAATCACATTCATCATCATCAGGCTTGTGCTTTTAGCTTTGTGCTTCTTAGAGTAATATGAAATGTCTGCT
>NW_015387909.1:3068-28355 GCF_001527695.2 Protobothrops mucrosquamatus | reverse complement strand
TCTAGTCCAATCCCCTGCTCAAGGCAGGAGACCTTATACCATCCCAGTCAAATGGTCCAGTCTACTTTGAAAACCTCCAATGATGGAGCATCCACAGTCCCAAGAGGCAAGCTGTTCCATTCCTCTCACCGTCCGAAAATTTCTCCTTCTAGGTTCTAGGATTTCCCTTTAACAAGCTTAACAAACTGGTTAAACTATTTAAGCTCTAATAAACTGGGACACTTTGCGTTCTAATCCTGCCTCAGGCATGAACCCAGCTGGGTGACCTTGGGCCAGCCACTCTCTCTCAGCCCTAAAAAGCAGGCAATGGCAAACCATTTCTAAAAACAGGAAAGCAGGAAAACTGCAGGGATGCATTAGACCAGGGGTGTCAAACTGGCGGCCCATGGGCTGGATGCTTCACACACCACACGGCTCCACAAAGGCAAAAAAACCCATCATGATATGTCACGATACATCACGTGATGCGATCGAGTTTGACACCCGTGTGTTAGACAGTTGCTAGGAGTGAACACTGCCTTGAGGAAGGAAGGAAGGAAGGAAGGAAGGAGGGAGGGAGGGAGGGAGGGAGGGAAAGGGAGACAAAAAGAAGACAGGAAGAGTGTAAAGGAGAAAGGTGGAAGTGAACAAGAAAGGGAGGAAGGAAAAAAGATAAGAAGGAAGGAAGGAAAAGGGGAAGGGACAAAAGAAAGAGAAAGGAAGGAAAGAGGATGGATAGTGGAAAGAAGAGAAAGAAAGAAAGAAAGAAAGAAAGAAAGAAAGAAAGAAAGAAAGAAAGAAAGAAAGAAAGAAAGAAAGAAAGAAAGGAGGGAGGGAGGGAGGGAGGGAGGGAGGGAAAGGGAGACAGACAAAAGGAAGACAGGGAGAGTGGAAAGGAGAAAGGTAGAAGTGAGCAAGAAAGAGGGAGGAAGGAAAGGAGATAAGAAGGAAGGAAGGAAAAGGGGAAGGGACAAAAGAAAGAAGAGAAAGGAAGGAAAGAGGATGGATGATGGAAGGAAGAAGGAAGGAAGGAAGGAATTATTATAATAAACTTATCTTAAAAACAACTTGAGTTGCTAATATTTTAAACTGAGAACAATCTTCTCTATCTATTTGCTTTGTTTAAAAATTGTGCTGCAGGAGCTCCAGGTTCTTCTTAGACTGAAAAAGAGATGAAACATATGTCCCATAGTTGATTTGGACTACAACTCCTTTAAGACCCATGGTTGCCACCACACAGCTTACACTCTAGAATAGTCAGTTTAGGGCTCACACCTTTTCCTCACAGAAGCAAAAAGAGGAAGCTTTTGATAATGAATGGTTACTGACTTATGTTGGAGCTGGTGGGACATCCACTGTGCAGGATCGTTCTGTTCTATAAATAAAGCATGTTTTTTTTTCCTAGTTTGACAATATGAAAGAGCACTGGCTCTCCCCGGTGTTATCATGAGCAATCCAAATAAAAGATCCAGCCCAGATGGAATCTGTTCTCAGAGATTAGGAACAGCAGGGACTTTTGTGGTCTAACTGGCTAGATGATTTCTGATGTCTTTCCCATGAATCAACAATTACGTATACGCCATCCAAACCAAGATTCATGTACCTATATCGACATGATTTATTTTATTTTTGGCATATGTTATATGAATCAATCACTGCGGTTTACACTACACTATACGAGTGTAATGTCAGAGCACGAATTATGGTGGCTTGTTGAGCAAACCATAATTCAGCACCCAGAGGAAAATGTGAGGTCCCAAGGATATTTACAACTCCTGAACATTTTTTGGGCAGGGGGGGAAAAATATTTTGGGCTAGAATAGAATAGAATAGAATAGAATAGAATAGAATAGAATAGAATAGAATAGAATAGAACTGGAAGGGACCTTGGAGGTCTTCTAGTCCAGGGCTTTTCAACCTTTTCACCCATTGTACCACTTTTAGCAACATCCGAGTACCACCAGTCGCCTAGCAAGGTGTCAAAAACTTGATGACAAAAAAAAGGAAAAAAGTGATAAAGTACAAGTAGTCCTCGACTTACAACAGTTTGCTTAGTAACTGTTCGAAGTTACAGTGGCACTGAAAAAAGCGCCCCCCAAGCCCCAGCTGAGCAAGACACCTGCCTGCCCGCCCGGCAGTGCTCTTCCTCCTGTTCGAGGTTTTCGTTGTTGTGAGCATTTCTGTTGAGGATTGGCAGCGGGGGCGGGATGGGGGAGTGTTTGGTTTTTATTCCCCCCGTCTGCTGGGTGGTTGCAGCAGGTTTTGGTCACTTCACATGACCCTGGGACACTGTGACCATCATAAATATGAATCAGTTGCCAAGCATCTGAATGTAAATCACAAGACCCGGAGAGGCTGCAACATTCCAGCTGATCGGCACTTCTTCTGGGCTCAGCAGAAGCACCAGGATCAGCGCCGAGCTCCAGCTGGAATCTGGCACTGATCCTGGTGTTTCCGCTAAGCCCTGACGGACCTGCAGCTCCAGCCATCTCTCGCTCAGGCTTGTGCGGTGCTGCCACCGGTTCAGCTCATTCCCCTCCCCCGCTACCACTTTTCTAGGATGGTCGTGTACCACCTGCCAGGTGCCAATGTACCACAGGTGGTACCCGTACCACTGGTTGAAAAGCCCTGTTCTAGTCCAGCCCCCTGCTCAAGCAGGAGAACCTACACCATCTCAGACAGGTGATTGCCCAGTCTCTTCTTGAATATGCCTGTACATGACAAATGTCCTGCTTGCTTTACTCCCCACCCCATTTAAAATGTTCCCCTACTTTAAATGTAGGCATTGTAAATGTACTGTTGATCCTAGTTTACCAAAACGGATGAAGCCAATCATATTTTTTTTGCATGTGATTTTTATTACATTAGTTTCATTTTTAAAATCATTAGCCTCCTGTATTTTGACTTGTTCTCTCATACTGAAAAAAGATCAATATGATAGACAAAAAAAGGGTCACAAACATTGTTTTTGAAGTTAATTGTCAAGTTAGGATACACAATTCACGCCACACATTCTGTCTCGGAGCTCAGCCTGCTTCATTCTCTTTCAAAACAGATTATCTGGCCAAATATTAGACCTTCATTTTGATTTTTACATCAGCATACTTCTCTGATTTTTTTTCCCTGTATTTCCAGTTACAGCAGCCCCAAAATTCTAAGGATTTTCTCAAGGCTTAAAACAATATTCTGTCTTTGAATGCATTCCAGGTTTAATCTGTATTAAGTACTTAAAACAATGGTCAGATAATGCAGCTGTATTATAAGAGGGTTTAAAAAAAAGGGGGGGAGGACATATTCTAATTAACAGCTTTGTCACCATGGATGAAAAAGCAGAAATCACTTTAGCTCAAAGCTTTTTCAACTTCTACTATATCCTAATTGAAGATCAGAAACCTATGGCCACCCACCCATTAATCTGAGCTGGATGGAATAAATTGAAGATACTCCAATGAAGACAATTAAGGAGAGTTAGAAAGGAGAAAAGGGACCACTTTTTCCAGAATTTCCATTGTGAAGCAAAGTGGTGGTTAAATCAGTTACATCCAAGTTTATGACCTTTTTGCCATAGTTGAGCGAATACGGTCATTAGGCAGATCTAATTTCCTCCCTTGACTTTGCTTATCAGAAGCCAGCTGGGAAGATCACAAATGGTGATCACACCACACTGAAACTGTCATAAATACATGCTGATTGCCAAGTTTCTGAATTTTAATTACCTGACTGGGTACGCTGCAATGGTCGTTAAGTATGAGGACCAGCCAAAAGTCACATTTTCAATTCCTTCAAGTAACTTCAAATACTTGCTAAATTAATGGTTGTAAATCAAGGATCACCTATGATAAATTGGAAGATGTAAACACAAAACACAAACTTTTAAGGAGTGACAGGCCTTATCATTTGGCCCTTAGGTTAACTGGTTTAGATCTCCAAAGAAAACAGTGGTTGTAACTAAGGATCCTATGATGCTGCTGGACTGGGCAGATCCAACATTTCTGGCCCATTGGGGGTTATTAAGTGCTTAAAAATCAAAAGGATGCAGAGTCTTAACCTAACCCTTTGATTCTTAGAAAAAACACCCAAGGCCCAGATCAAAATGGTTTGGTCAATTCACATCAGAGGTCTCATGCAGATCAAGATTTCTTCTGTCCGGTTTTAGCACTATACCACCGGTTCAGTTTGAAGTAGGGTTAAGATGTTAGACTGGAGTCTGGAGACACGTGATCAAGCTGAACACAAGCACTAAAGTTCATTTTCACCCAGTCACCCCCTCTTAACTCAATCTACTGTTGTTGTAAGGCAGGGGTCTTTAAACTTGGCCCTTTTATGACTTGTGGACTTCAACTCCCAGAATTCCTTAGCCAGCGTTCCTGGCTGAGGAATTCTAGGAGTTGGTCCACAAGTCATAAAAGGGCCAAGTTTGAAGACCCCTGTTGTAAGGGGAAAAAAATAGAAGAAAGAATTTGGGGGGAAAAATACAGGTAATCCTCGACTTACGATCACAATTGAGCCCAAAACGTTTGTTGCTAAGTGAAACATTTGTTAAGTCAATTATGCCCATTTTATGACCTTTCTTGTCACAGTTATTAAGTGAATCACTGCAGCTGTTAGTAACACGGTTGTTAAGAAAATCTGGCTTCCCTGTTGACTTTACTTATAAGAAGGTCACACAAAAAAAACCACATGATCCCGGGACACTGCAATCGTCATAAATATGAACCCTGTGGCCAAGCATCCAGATTTTGATCAAGTGTCTACACTGGGATGCTGCAATGGTCATAAGTGTGAAAAATGCTCATAAGTCACTTTTTTCAATGCCATTGTAACTTTGAATGGTCACTAAATGAACTGTTGTAAGTCTAGGACTACCTGTATTAGTTTTTCAACTGGAATAAACTGACTTGGAGAAAGAGCAGGAATTAATAGAGAAAAATAAATGTAACAAATAAATAAGTCTTAGCCTTGCATAAGTCCTAGAAGCACTCTTGGGCAACAAAATGGTCAGGTAATTAAAATCCATAGATTTGTTTGGAAACGTGATCACATTCCTCCCCAAAAGAGACAAAGATAATCCACAGAGGTTTATTGAAAAAGCAATGATTAAACAAATGTCAAGCTGTGAATCCAGCTTTATATGAGGCTGCTTGTCCAACTACAAAAGGAAAGCATACAATTGCTGCGGGTACATATATTCTAGTCATGTCAGCTTCAAACATACAAATATTTTGTAAGAATCCCTGCCTAGATTTTTATATATGCATAAATAAAATATGGGCTTTATTTTACATATATTGTAGCATGGGGGTCAGGAATGTGAACATAGCTCTTACTAGAGGTTCGACAATGTGAAGCTCAACAGGATGCAAGCTAAATTATCAAAATTAAAAATGGAAGTATGGAAACAGCACTTAATTAAATTCAAGATCACTTAATATGCTATTTAGGTTGCTCAGCAGCCAATAAAAACTGGACAAGGAGCAAAAATTCTATTCGCAGAGGAGGGCAATGAAAAAAAACCCTCTGCTCACACCACTCTTAAATAAGGACCATCATTTCAAAATCTGGATTGTTGATACAGCAATCAATATTATTATTATTATTATTATTATTATTATTATTATTATTATTATTATTATTATTATTATTATTAATAATAATAATAATCTTGCCAAACTGAAGGACGTCAGTGCTTAGATAGGATGGTGCAGTGGTTAGAATGCAGTATTGCAGGCTAACTCTGCCTACTACCAGGAGTTTGATCCTCACCGGTTCAAGGTTGATTCAGCTTTCCATCCTTCCAAAGTCAGTAAAAGGAGGACCCAGATTGTTGGGGACAATATACTGACTCTATAAATTGCTTAGCGAGGGCTGTAAAGCACTGTGAGGTGGTATATAAGTCTAAGTGCTTTTCATACACTGTTCTTAGCCATAATGTGTGTTCATTTTGACTTACTATGGTATAGGAACCGGTAAGGCAGGTTTAATGAATAAACTATCATTAAATAACTGAGAATTTAGCACATTGTGTAAATCTAACTATAGGTAGTCCTCAACTTATAAACATTCATTTAGTGACCATTCAAAGTTACAATGGCACTGAAAAAAAGTGACTTATGACCTTTTTTTTACACTTATGACCATTGCAGCATCCCCCTGGTCATATGATCAGAGTTCGGATGCTTTGCAACTGACTCATATTTATGACAATTGCAATGTCCCAGAAGTAAAAACCAGTTTCTGGAAAAAAAATATTGTCAAGTGTGGTCATGTGACTGTAGGATATTACAATGTCTATGAGTGCGGGACAATTGCTGAGCAGCCAAAATGCAGTCACATGACCTTGCGGTGGGAATAGACAGCCATCAGAGCTTCAGAACCAGGTAGTAAGTACTTTCTGGAGGATCCATTGTAACTTTGAACAGTCACTAAATGGCCAGTCATAAGTCAAGGACTACCTGTATCAGATTGGAGAAAAAACAAGGTAAATCCCCACTTAGCCAGGATGGTGGCTAAGGAACACCTGCCAAATGAGGTTAGAATAGCCATGCTGAGCCTAGCCTACCTTGCAGGATTGATGTGAAGTAAATAAGGAGTTTCTGACTTGCCTCCAAATGCTTAGAAAGAAGACAGGATGAAAACTCAGGTACTCTCTTATTGTCCACATAAAAGCAGAAACAACTAATGTCTCTGCGTTCAGGCCATGAAAGCACAATCTATATTGCTATTACTAGGAAAATGCAAACACAAAAATCCATTTTTGCTATCCCAATATTTCCAATAAATTCAACTTTCCTCAGCATTTAAATCTCTGCCATTTCCCTTACGCACATGCCTTAGGCTAGAATCCTGTTTCTTTTCCAAGCAAGCTGTTGTTCCTCTCAAGATTTACAAAAGTTTGCTTCCCACAGCATCCCGATTCTCCATTTCTAGGAATCAATCTTAGATCCCCGCACCACGGTCACACAAAACTCTTAATTTGATCGCACACTCCGGAACCCTTCTGAATGAATGGCTACTTTGGGAAACACAGCAAACTTCAACTTTTACTAGCCTTCCCGAGTTTGGTGCCCTCCTGAGGCGCTGACCTCCGACTTCCACCATCACCAATCCATTCAGCCTTTGTGAATTGGGACTGAAGGAGGCCGAAGTCCATCACGTGTGGAGGATACCGGGAAAGCACCCACAACTAGCAACAATTGCTGTGTTTTTTACTATTCAATTCAGAACAGAGCTGGAAGGGACCTTGGAGGTCTTCTAGTCCAACCCCCTGCTCAAGCAGGAGACCGGCCTATACCATTTCAGACAAGTGGCTGTCCAGTCTCCTCTTAAAAACCTCCAGTGATGAAGCATCTACAACTTCTGAAGGCAAACCGTTTCACTGGTTAATTGTTCCGTTAGGAAGTTTCTCCTTAATTCCAGATTGCTTCTCTCCTTGATTAGTATCCATCGTTTCTTGTCCTGCCCTCTGGTGCTTTGGAAAATAAGTTGAGCCCCCCTCTCTTCTTTGTGTGTAGCACAACACACAGCTTTAGCGTGTAGTAGAAGACCCCCCCTTCTACTACACGCTTGCTAAGCAGCCACCAACTCCAGCCGCGTTTCACCCAACCAGTTCTGAGCACTCGGCCCGTGCAGCGCGCCTTAATTTATGACTCCGTGCGTCATGGGAACGCTGAACACGGATCGAGAAAACCAGCCCTCTCCCCGAAAAGCGTAACCTGCATCTTCTCCTCCCACTACCACCCTCCTTAATTCGGGAGGGAGGGAGGGAAAATTCCCGGCATTGGGAACCCCAACTCTTGGAAGAGGAGAAGGAGGAGGCGAGTAGCGGAGAAGCCCCGGGAGCGCGAAAGGGGAGCGGGCGGCAGTCGGGCACCGCCAGCTGCGAGCTCGGGAAGTTTCAGGCGGCCCAACTCTTGCGTGCCGCTTCTCTACGGGGCGTCTGAGGCGAGGCTGCCGTGGGGCGGAGAAGCAGCCGGAGTCTCGCTCCGTCCCGCCCTCAACCCTCTTCCCAGGAGAGACGCGGGACTCTCTGCCCTTTCTCGGCATTCGGCCCGGCCGCCCTTTTGGGGAAGGCGCGCCTCCCGCCGCCTCCTCCTCCTGCAAGCGCAGCCGCTCCTGCCTCGCCGGAAAGTTCCGCTCGGGCTCCTTCTGCAGCGCCCCAGAGGCCTCGTCCGCCGCCCGCCCCGGGCCTCCCTCCGCCCCCGCTCGCCCTTTCCTCCAGGGGCGCCCGCTTTCCTGTTTCCGAGGAAACGTGGCGTCGGGAGCCGCGGCTCGGAGACTCCCGCGCGCGCAACGCGTCCACCTTAGGCGCGCCTTGCCCAGCCCAAACTTCTCCTCAGCCCTCCGAGCTGCCTGCCCCTTGGCCTCCCGCCTTCCCCCTCCCCGGCCATTCCGGGCCGAGAGGAGTCCCAGCCGGGCGCTCCCCACTCCAGCCAGGCTTTCGCAGCCGCCCTCTCTCGGCAGGCAGCGCAGGGCAGCGCGGGATCCACCAGTCCGGCGCTGCCCAACTTGCCCGCCCCGCAGGAACTCACCGGCGCGCACGTGCTGGCGCTCCCAGCCGCTGCCAGCCAGGCTCGCCTCGGCCCGGGGGGACGTGGCAGAAACGAGCGGCTGCGACCGCGGCTCCTCCCCAGCCCAGCTGCGAAACGCGGGAGACGCCTCCCGGCTCCGCTCTAGCCGCAGGCGGGACGCCCTCTGCCGAGCGAGGGCCGCCTGAGCCGGCTGCCCCAGCGAGGACGGGAACCGTCGCTGGATGGCCGGTCCTGGCGGCGGCTGGCTGGGTTTCCTGTGGTTCCACTCGCGGCACGGCATCCTTTCCCGCGCCCGCCCCCCCACCTGTTGTTTTTTTTTTCTCCCGAGAAAGGTTTGGTTTTCGCTCAAAGGCGCTGCAGAACAAGCCCGATGGACGCGCGCACACGCTGGTTGGGTTCCGACGACACGCTCAACGCGGGTCAACGAAGGGAAACGACTGCCTGGTCTCGCCACCTCGAAGATGAGAACCCGTCTTGTTTGGCGTGTGGTGCACTCCAACCTGGGAGGGAACGATACAGACCATGATTGGATTCTTGTGGGTACCCAGATGCTCGTAATGGATCTCTGCTTATGATGATGATGTTGTAATTGCAGTGCTTTGCTTCGATTAGCAGCCCTAATGGTCCTGCTGGAATAGGAAAGTGAGATAGTAAATGAATAGTTAAAGGTGAAAAGCCCAGTCTGTTCTCTCATCCGTTGTGTTCGGTGTGGTCTTTCCTCTGACTTTTAACCCTTCGGAATAAAATACATCTGAGCGCTTGCGAAAGAAAAAGAAAAAAGTTGCAGGAGACCTGGTAGTTCAAACCACACACTTAGCTCAATCTGAACCAGACACATTAAAGTTAGTCTGATTGGCAGACCTGTTGCTTTATACAGGAGATTTCTGATCCCGTTGTAATCAGCCAGTGAGGCGCTTCTCCTAGATCAGGGGTTCCCAATTTCTAGTCTGGATCAGCACCAGTTCACGGTATGCCAGAAACCGGGCTGGGCAAACAAGCAAAGCCCCATCTGCAGGATGTAGGCAGCACACAAATCCACGTCCCCTCCGGTCCGTGGAAAAACCTCTCTCTGTGGAACTGGTTGCTGGTGCCCAAATGTTTGGGGGCCGTTGCCTAGATGAAATCTGCATGGAAAAGAGGATGGAGGGGGGAAATGGAAAAGAGTGGTTTAAAAAAGCGGGTACTCAGCTTCAATTGGACTGTCTGCAGAGGAGGGGTACAAAGTGCATATTCCCCCCCCCTATTTAATGCATCTTCTGCTAAGATAAGATAAGATAACCTTTATTGTCATTTTTTTATTGTCGGCACAACGGCACACATCAAAAATGAAATTTAGTTGGCCGCTCTCAAAGTGAAACACATACATGACACACACCTAAAACATACTATGTACAACATATGTATAGACCCACACCCCTGCATATACATGGCAAATAAATATAAAATACTGTCCATCTTGAATATATAACGGAAGGAGGAAGTTTGAGAGTTCACAAGGTTAATGCCGTAAGGAATGAAACTATGGCTGAATCTGGATGTTCTGCTATGGATACCACGAAGCCCCCTCCCAGAAGGTAACAAGGAAAACAGGTCGTGAAGAGGATGTGAGACAGTTTCATTCTGTTACAAAACTGTCAGGCCTGAATACTGGAAATTGATGGAATATTAAAAAAAAATCACACAGTATTTCAATAAACATTTATGTGGGGAAAAATGACTATTCCACAGCGGTGACACAGCTAAAAACCACATATAGAATTATTTCTCCAATAATAAAATAGCTGTTTTATCTTTTGGGAGGTTTTTAAACTCTTCTCTGCTTATTTACAAAATGTATACTTAGTTTTTTTGGTTAACAAAACAGCTAGGCTTGTGTTTCTGTAGCTTGAAAATGGCATAGTTTGGTTTTAATGTTTGTTTTTAACTTTTTATGTTAACTTTTTATGTTTTACTTATATGTAACTGTAAACCGCCCAGAGTTACCCTAGGGCAGGGGTCTTCAATCTTGGCCCTTTTATGACTTGTGGACTTCAACTCCCAGAATTCCTCAGCGTTGCTGGCTGAGGAATTCTGGGAGTTGAAGTCCACAAGTCATAAAAGGGCCAAGGTTGAAGACCCCTGCCATAGGGTAAGATGGACGGCCAATAAATTTAATAGGTTGATTGATAGATTGATAGATAAAGTGATGACTCCCCAGACGCTTCCCCAGATACCTTTCCAGATGTCAGCTCGGAGAAGAATGAACCAGTTCCAGGCATGTCAGGAGGGGAGTTGGTCAATGGCTCCAAGCAGCTGTCTGAGACTTATTTGGCTGAAGCTCAGCTGCAGCAGGACAGCCATGAGGCTTCATGTGGGAAAAGCACATAGTTGCAGCCAGTCAGCGATGAGGAAGAGGAACTGCCTTCTGCACCTGATCCAAGAACCCACAGAGGAGAGAAAAGGCAGGGGCAGTGAAGGTCAGCCTGATTACTCTGAGGAGGCAGCCTTGCCCCTCTTGATGGGCTGTACCAGAAGCTGGCTATTTAGCACAGCAGACAGATGGAGATGATGCTGGAGGTAATGTGGTTGTTTCCTTGATGTGTGTTCTTGCCTTGAACTTCGGATTATGTCTCCTCAACTGTTGTCTTGCCTTTGCCTCAGGAACTCGCCTTTGCCTCAGGAATTCGCCTTTGCCTCAGGAACTCGCTTTTGGCTTGCCTTTGCCTTGGCTTGCCTTTGCCTTGAGGACTAGTGTTGGCTTCATTTGAATAGCCTGTGAAACTCATTGAAGTTGAGCCGGTGTCAGCACAGGGAATTGCTGGGGAATATCAGTTCAGGCTGGGAAGCTTTAATAAAGACTCCTTACATTCATGATGTGTTCGGGGCAGCACACATAGTGAAAATGATAGCGTTTGTACAATAAGGCCTCAGTAGTGAAAGCATGTGGAAGAAAGCTGACATTCACGCCCAGGCAGGATCCTATCAAAATAAGATACACCTCAACTTACAACCACTCATTTGGTGACCATTCAAAGTTACAACAGCACTGAAAAAAGTGATTTTACAACCAGTACTTGCACTTACAGCTTCCCTACTGCCATGTGATCAAACTTTGGGTGCCTGGCAACTGGCATTTTTTTACAAATGTTGCAGTGTCTGGGGATCACGTGATCCCCATTTACAACTTTCCCAGGTGGCTTCCAACAAGAATTGTCAATGAGAGAGGCCAGATTTGCTTAACGGCTGCATGATTCACTTAACAACCATGGCAGAAAGGTCATAAAATCAGGTGTGACTTACTTTACAACAGCACTGCTTAGCAACAAAAATTGTGGTTCTATGTTGAGGACTAGATATGGACACTTCTTTAACATAGCTAGGCCTGACTATCAAAAACAACATTTCAAATTGTGTCTAGGAAATATGTTGCAACCAAGGGTGGATCTTTCAACATCGATATAAATAAAAATGTAAATGTTTGTTTGTTCAAAATCTTAAATCTCCGAAAGGTCTTCACTGATTGCTTTGAAATTTTGACACAATGTTGCATTCGAATACGTGCGTGTTTTTATATACCTATATTATATAGATGTCACACTTGTGACAGGTAAAAACATGCTTTTTTTGAAAAACCGCTATCTGTTGGTCGTAAAAGCAACACATGCTAACCAGACTGAGCCACAGCAACGTATGGCCTGGTACAGCTAGTAATACAATAAAGTTTCAGTTTTATGCATCAATTAGCAGCCCCTCCAGGAACAGCCTTGCAATCCAGATTTTGTTCAGAAAATTTCAATTTTCAGACATGACTGACAAGGAAAACTTTATCTTTATGAACACCACAGTCCTGCAGAAGTGGGACAGGAGAGATTTTTTTAACCCCAAAACCACTCTTGCCCTCAGTCAGGCACAAAAGGCTAGATTCAAGTTATCGTATTTTATACATATTATGCAAAGATTTAAAATCCCTGGAGAAATCTATAATGCTGGGAAAGATGGAAGGAAAGAATAAGAGATGACCAGCACCAAGTTGGATGGATTCAGTTACAACAGCAATGGTTGCACCACTGGAAGAAATAAATGACCAGGTTGGCGGCAGAGTGCCCTGCAGAAGGAATATTATGAATATTAAGTATCCACATCTTGATGGCACATAAGTAAAAGTAAAAGTTTCCCCTCTCCAGTCGAGCCTGACTCTAGGACGTGGTGCTCACCTCCATTTCTTAGCTGAGGGAGCCAGCATTGTCCAAAGATATTTCCGTGATCATGACTATATGCTGAGGCACACCAAACATTGTTACCTTTCCACCGAATTGGTACCTATTTATCTAACTGCATTTGCATGCTTTCGATCTGGAGCTGGAGCAAGTAACAGGAGCTCACCCTGTCACGTGGTGCTCAGATCTCGAACCCGGTCGGTCAGCCTTCCAGCTCACAAGCTCAGCCATCCCATCTCCTTGATGACACATAATCAACCTTAATTCAGGTGTGTTGTGCAAACACAATCTTGCTACTTCACAGCTCCAGGAAAAAAAGTTGGACATAGAGATGAAATAAATTAGGGAATAATATTCTAGAGCAATAATTATCAATCTCAGCGACATTAAGATTTCAACTCCCACCATTCTCCAGCCAGCATGAGATGTACAGATAAATACAGGTGTATAAATAATTGCAATATTTGTATACTGCCAGTTTCACATGGAGGCTTGCCTGTAATCTTCAATACAGGGTTTATGAAATGCAAGGACTTTCTGGAAGACAGGGCAGCGTTCCCATAAAGTAGTGGATTTTGATCTAGCTAGTTTGAGTATGTACTAATGATAAGGAGTATAAGCAAATCAATGGTTAACTGGGTTATCCACATTTCTTTGTTACTTATTACTGTTACTTGTGTGCTGCCTATGTGTCAGATGCTTGACAATTTACAGTACTAAAACATTAAAACAACACATGGCAAATATAGCTTAAATATCTCGGCTGCTAACCACATTTAAAAACCATTCTTTCTAAAAGCTCTGTGGAGAACTGTTTCCTCCATTTTCTTAAAAATAAGAAGGTCGCATCTTGATCACATCCTGGAGGTTGCCACTGAGAATGTCATCTTCTTAACCTTTGATCTCTTGAGGACTGGTAGTCAAGTGATCTCTTGAGGGTAGCCATAATGTTGGTTAGACCATGTAATGCACTGTGTAGAGGAAAGAGGGAATGGCCTTGAAGGTGAGGGAGAAAAACTGCTACCAAGGCAACAGCCGGATAAGAATGATTTGATCCCAGGCCAAGTGGTTGATTTGATCCCATTTTTCTCAAGTGACTTGAGAAAACACGTTAAACAAGTCCCTCCCTATTTCACATGAACATACAGTGAGGCACAGAAAGCAAATTCAGACATGGAAGATTCTGTTAACGGAGGTTCAGTGTGGCTCTATAAAAATCAGTGGGATGTAGTGATGATTGACTTAATTCCCATTTATTTCAATGGATCTCTTCTGCATGTGACAACCTCTGAATGCATCTTGGTATATTGTAATATGTGAAACCACAAGGAAAAAACGGGGAGGAAGGCCCCATAGAGCTGAGGTTCAAGCTTGACTTGAAGAAGACTTTAACTTCAGGCTTTATGGTTTTGTCATAATCTGTATTCTCTGGCCCCCAAAGGAGGAGGGAGGAGGGAGGAGGAGGAGGAGGNTTTTCTTCATGTGTTCAGTTTCACCAGACAACTTTTGTTTGATTATGTGATTTTGCTGGTGGAATATTAAAAGTACAACTTCTCCCTTGCAGTCCGACACAGTACAACCCAAGAAGATGTCTCCTGAGCAACTTCTTAAGATGAATATTCCATTCAGTCCAGGGTGAAGAATGAATTTTGACCTTATTAAGAGACGCCCTGCTGTGGTGGCACTTCTCGATGAAATTGAAGTTCTTGTACTTTCTGCTGTTACAATGATTGGAATAACACATGGATTTAATGTCACCAATATATGAGACTCTACAGCAATCTCAGTAAAGAAACAAAAATGAATTCATGCCTAGTCCCTTAATAACCAAATACTCCATAGACCAAGAGAGGGAAGATTTTCTGTTTTGTTGTCTAGTTGCAATAAATATATGATTAATGACTTAATACTTTCGTTCTCTCTGAACCCCAGCTCAGCTGCTTACATTTTATGAACACTGTTCATCAATAAGTTGGTCTGTATAATAATAAGGGTTGTTGTCCAGTTTGTACGAAGTTCACAACTTAGGGAAAAGGCTTTAGTTAGAGCTTGATGTAACAAACACTAATCAATTAATTCATAGTTGTCAGGTTTATCCTAGTGGCCAACAAGATTTTGGCCCAGTTACTTGTTTGGTTCATAAACCATGCTAACAAAATTATTTTACAATAAAAATGTGGAGACCTTGTTTCTCTCTAAGCTTGGTTATTTGCTTGCAGATATTTCATTACCTGACTAGTAACAGCATCAGTGTTAGTGAGTGTACGGTTTGCTTCCTTCAATCCTCACACTCATCCATACTGATGATGTTAGCTAGTTGGGTAATGAAATGTCCACAACAAAACAACCAAGCTCAGAGAGCACCAAGGGCTCCACAGTTCAACAGTGAGCTAAATATATTATATACTATTAATATGATCTATGATCCCAAAGCTTCCCAAAATGATGGTTCTTAGCTACTGTAATTTATGAATCATGTCATTAACCAAGTCATAGATGTATGTCTGCACGGAAGAAAGTATGCAACCTTAGGCTTGTATCTTGAGTCCACAAGTCTTTACATTTGTATAAATGAGGGGATAGTCGGGGCATTCATCAAATTTGTATTTGAGACAAAATTGGAGAGAGAGGAAGAACTTGCTAATATCATGGAAGACAGAGACAAGATCTTGATAGACTTGAACATTGGGCCCTCTCCAAGAAAATACAGGTAGTCCTCAACTTACGACCACAATTGCTAAGTGAGAAATTTGTTAAGTGAGTTTTGCTCCATTTTACAATTTTTCTTGCCACATTTGTTAAGTGAATCACTGCAGTTGTTAAATTAGTAACACAGTTGTTAAGTGAATCTAGCTCCCCCATTGACTTTGCTTGTCAGAAGACTGCAAAAAGTGATCACATAACCCCGGGATATTGCAACCGTCATAAATGTGAGTCAGTTGCCAAGCATCCAAATGTAAATCACGTGACCATGGGGATGCTGCAAATGTCATAAGTGTGAAAAATGTTCAGAAGTCACTTTTTCAGTACCGGTGTAACTTCGAATGGTCACTAAATGAACTGTAGTAAGTTGAGGACTACCTGTAGCAAGAAATGTCAGATTCTACACTTAGGAAAAAACAAATGCACGGGTGCAAAATTAATACAGGTAGTTCTCAACCTATGACCATAATCGAGACCAGAACTTCTGTTGCTAAGCAAGATGGTTGTTAAATGAGTCATGTCTAATTTAATAACCACGTTTTGCCATAGTTGTTGAGTGAATCATGCAGTTGTTCAGTGAATCCACTTTCCTCCATTGATTTTGCTTGTCAATAGCTGGCTGGGAAGGTGGCAAATAGAGATCACATGACCCCAGGATGCTGCAGCCATTATTAATAAATGCCAGTTGCCAAACACCCAAATTTTGATCACATCACCATGGAGATGCTCCAACGCTTGTAAGTGTGAGGAGCGGTCATAAGTCACTTTTTCCAATGCTGTTGTAACTTCAAACAGTCACTAAACAAATTGTTGTAAGTCAAAGACTACCTGTACTTTAGGATGTCAGATTTAACATGCAAGACGTGGCTCCTGGCATTTTATAGTAACTTGAGAATGGCACAACCTGGCAGAGAGAAATCTGTGGGCCAGTGTTTCTCAACCTTAGGAACTTTTAAGAATTTTAAGAATTCCACAGCCAGGGAAATTCAAGTCCACAGATCTTAAAAGCTGCCAAAGTTGAGAAACACTGCTATAGGCCAGTGATGGCGAACCTTTTAGAGACCGAGTGCCCCCAAACCACCTCATCCCTGCTCCATCCCCGCGTCTCCTGCCCGCAGGGCCACCCACCACCTCGACAGCCCGCCACAGCAGATCGCCCAGGCAGCCCAGCAGCGTCATGGTGGCCATGCCCTCCTTCCGTGCCCCACAGCATCATCTGCACGCAACGGGGCACGAGGGCAGAGTCTTTTTCCCTGCTGCCCGGCTGCCATGTCCTTGGCTGCGCTGCTCTGCACAGGCTGCGTCCGGGGCGACTCTCCTCCGGGGGGCTGCTGGTGAGGAGGGGGTCACGGGGGGGTGGCAGGGCTGGGGCGACGGCATACGTGCCCACAGAGAGGGCTCTGAGTGCCGCCTCTGGCACCCGTGCCATACGATCGCCACCACTGCTATAGGCAGTTAAAAGGAAAAAAACGCCATCATCTCCCATCCTCAAAATAGCTGATTTGCTGAACCCAGGTACTAAAACTGATACAGAAGCAGTAGGACGTGGCAGGTGACACCTGGCCAAAAATTCTGTGACCTTGTGGATATTCCTAAACACTTTGCAATGTGGCTGGATGTTACATCAACATTCAGTGTCATTTAAAATGGGTTTCTTTGCCTGGATCCACAAGGAGTTGCCTTCTCTCAGATTCAACAAGAAAGGACAACTTAGCACATGGAGGAATTCTGTTTACCAAGCAGGTATTGTTGCTCAGAGTCAATGCTAATGCAATTATGTACACGAACAGCCCTCGCTGCTTTGTAGATTACCTAATTTTGCCTTTTTAAAATTCTTACTGTCATTCTGTTGCCAGGAGAGTTTCTTTGTGTTTCTTCTACTTTTCTGTTTTCTGGAATGCCACTGGTGAGAAGTGGAGAAGTGCAGGCTGTTGTCATGGAAAACGTGAAAAAGCTATATAGATATAATTCTACAGTCGGTGAAAAAGAGAAAAGAAAATGGGCTTAAGAAGAAGCTGAGCTGTCTATCGGCGGTGCCAGGACTGGACTGATTCTTACTAAAATGCTCCAGGGCAAATGACATTTCTGCTACCAGTCTTGCAAGTCTCTTGCAGCTGTGACACAGTCCATTACCAGTTCCCCACTGGGAAAAACTCCCCACCCCGATGTTTCCCTGTATATTTACCGTAACCACCTAGGACAGTGGTTCTCAACCTTTTTAATGCCGCGACCCCCAACCGGTCGTAAGTCGAGGACTAAACCGGTCGTAAGTCGAGGACTAAACCGGTTGTAAGTTGAGGACTTTCCCTGCCCGGGAGCACCACGCATGCATGGTTCCGCCCCCTGCGCCGGCTGAGGCGTAGCTGGCAAGTGGCAGAGACGGAGCAGGCCGACCACCAGCTGGCCCAGCCCAAGGGAGGTAAGGCACCCGCTGGAAAAGGGGAAAAAAATGGCGGACAGCCTTGCTTGGCGACCCCCGTGAAATGGTCAATCGACTCCAAATGGGGTCGCGACCCATAGGTTGAGAACCGCTGACCTAGGAAGCTAAGTCCTGGTCACTGCATTTGCATGACAATGTCATAGGGGCTCACAGTTCTTTTAAGACCATCTAACAGAATAACAGAGTGGGAAGGGACCTTAGAGGTCTTCTAGTCCAGCCCAAAGATGCATTTTCAAAAGGCCCTAACTGGACTTTGTTTTTTCTTTGAAGACGTTTCGCTTCTCATCCAAGAAGCTTCTTCAGTTCTGAATGAATGGTGGAGAATGGAAGGATTTATATTCCTTACAGTCGTCTGATTGTTAGCAGTCTTTCAGGAGAGTCATTGAGGCCACTTGGAAGTTTATCTGTGCCCCCAGGGTCACCTGAATAGTGCAAATAGGTGTGGAATCGTGTTTTGAAAAAGCACCTTTGGGACAACCATGACCGGGATGACTGAGAATCTCCATAGACATCTAGTCCAGGGGTAGGCAACCTTGGCTCTTTTATGACTTGTGGACTTCAACTCCCAGAATTCCTGAGCCAGCCATGCTGGCTCAGGAATTCTGGGAGTTGAAGTCCACAAATCATAAAAGAGCCAAGGTTGCCTACCTCTGGTCTAATCCAACCCCCTGCTCAAGCAGGAAACTCTATATCTTTTCGGACAAATAGTTGTCCGATGTCTTCTTAAAAACTTCCAGTGTTGGAGCATTCACAACTTCTGGTGGCAAATTGTTCCACTGATTAATTGTTCTCACTGTCAGGAAATTTCTCCTTAGTTCCAGGTTGCTTCTCTCCTTGATAAGTTTCCCTCCATTGCTTCTTATTCTGCCTTCTGGTGGTTTGGAAAATAAGTTGACCCCTTCTTCTTTGCTGCAGCAACTGCAGGAGGTGACCAGGCTGAAGCTGAGGGAGGGGTCAAACGTGTCATCAGTCTCGAGTCTTTTCGCACTCACCAGAGGTCTAAATCCAGCCCACACTGTGGACCTCTTGGCTACAAGGGGAAAGGGAGGCCAGGAGAGACTGGATCTGGACCCCGCCAAGATTGGCCCAGTCTATCCAAAGATCACTTGCCCAAATGAAAAAAAAAAGGGCACTGCTCCACCAATTCTGTGTGAGGTGATTTGGGGGACGAATTGATGAAATCCATCCAGTGCCAGCAGGGAGCGAGGCACTGAAGCCAGCAGGGCAGGTAGGCAAATTGCAATCTCTGGGTGCGATCCTTGATTAATTTGCCTATCTAGACAGCGGTGGCAGCATCAGCTTATTGACTCTGGCATTGCCTCTACGAGCCAGACTGCAGTGGGGGATGATGGGGGGGGGTGTCACCCATATCTGGGGATTGACCTAACTCCCAAAGGAGGAGGAGGTTCGGCACTTTCCCGCAGCCTCAACATGGCCAGGATTCTCAAGGTGATCCGGTAGGACGTGGGAGGGGATTCCAAGGCAGGGATAGCCTCGGGGCCTTGTTACCCCCCTCCAGGGGCACAATGCCCACAGGTTTGGGAGTGCAGGCGTGAACGAAAAGAGGATCAAATTCTACAAGCCTCTTTACTATGCAAAAAAAAATCCCCAGCAAGGCTTGCAGGTGGGAACCAAGGCACTGAGTTATCCCGCATGGAATTATCCCATGGCGAATTGTCCCATGGCAAGTTTCCCACGTCAAGTAGTCCCGCAGCCGCGGTGACATGACTGTGGTGACACGGCCATGATAAGTCGCTGAAGACCCACCTCTAGACCCTTTATTTTTCTCTAGGTCATTCATTTAGTTTACATTGGGTACATGCGTAATTTAGGTCTTCTGTGGGAATGAGCCCATACATGGGACGTATTTTGCCAGTCACAACAGTGTCGGTCTCTTTTGTATGAACTAGGTTCAAATCTGCTTAGCTCTTTTCAAGGTCTGCCAAGGATGGGTAGTCTCCAGTACATGTGAATGTATGTGCCAATAGGTATGCCTAGCTTAGATATAGAGACTGTAGACTCAACAATGAGATAGATCAGTTCGAAGAATGTGGAAGATGACAGAGGTGATCTATGCATTTCTCCCGCCCCCTAAAAATCAAATGATATAATGCTTTGGGAGTGTGCCATCTCGAAATGCACGCAGAATATATGATTAAATGTGCCGTTCTCTTCAAGGAGGACCATGTGAATAGTCCTCCCCCCCCCTTTCTTATAAGAGGAAATTGATTCTAAGGTTTAATTTCACTAAGCAGAATAAATAAGCTGTCTCTTCCCCATGATAGATGTCCCGAATTGACAAATTCCACTCACAGCAAGAGAACCACAGCTTTTGTAGTTACCTCATAAGCTTGGGGCGGGAGGGGAGAGAGACAGGAGGGAGGGGCAGAAGAAGAAGCAAACAAAGCATTTGATTATGTTTAGTTAGTTTAATTGTCTAGCCCACGTGCCAAAATCCTTTTGATGATGTGCAAAGAAATTAGAGAAGCACAGATACAGGAATCGGTGTAGAACAATCAGCTCCAAACTCCCAAAAGATTATTTATATACAGCTATAGGTATAGGCAGTGCTTTTTCTGTAAAAAAAAAAAAAAAAAAAGGTGCCGGAACTCACACACGTCATACAACCCGCCTTGCCTACCCTACAAGGTTCCATCCAAAAAAGGTGCCAGAACTCCATTCTGGGGGTTCTATGAGAAAAAAAGCCCTGGGTATAGGTATGGGACCTGAATTTTCATTGCTAAGTAAGGTGGTTATTAAATAAGTTATGCCCAATTTTACAACCTTTTTGTCATGGATGTTAAGTGAAATGTTGCCATTGTTAAGCGAATCCCAGGTTCATTAAACAGATCTGGCTTCCCCCATTGACTTTGCGAATCGGAAGATAGCTGAGAAGGTTGTAAATGGTGATCACATGACCACAGGATGTTGCAAGCACCCAAATTTTGATCACATGACCAGGGGGATGATCTGATGGTTGTAAAGTGGAGAACCATTAATAAGTCACTTTATTTCAATGCGGTTGTAATTTGAATGTTCACCGAACAAATGTTTTAAGTTGAAAACTGCCTTTATAATAGGTGTGGATAGAGGTGTAGGTGTAAATATACTGTATCTTAGCCTGATTTGATTTACCAAAATTGTAAAACTACCATAGATGCTAATGGGTTTGAAATAGCTTCTTGACTATCAGCTCCAAGCAAGTAAGAGTTAAGCTGCAGGTTACACTGGGTTCTCAGTTTCTATTTTTATTAATAAAAACATAATATGTATTTAGTTAGTTGCTTGGCTTCTATACTGTTCCAACATATTTTACATGCCTCCAGACGTAATAGGGTTAAAAATACAATACGGTTTGTGATACTTTGATGTTCTTCTACATATTTACAAATGGAAGACCTTTTCTTGTTTATTTCGCAAAGATTGGTACTGCTGGTTAAGTTTCTTCGTTCAGGATTAACGAAATATATTTTAACACACACACACACACACACACACACACACTCTCTCTCTCTCTCTCTCTCTCTCTCTCTCTCTCTCTCTCTCTCTCGAGAGGAGATTGCCAAAAACCTTTTAAAAAGAAATGCTAGAATGATGGCCTCACCTATTTTCCACTCTGGTCACGCCCATCCCCTACCTCACTCCACCTTCTATCAGACTGCCCACAATGTGAACCTCTAGGTAGGACCGATTCTTGGCTCCATGTGTTGAGAAAGGTATAGTTTTATTAGAGATCAAGTGCATTGCAGCATTGCATATCAAAATCCCTAAGTTCTACTTCCCCACATTTACTGTCTCTCATTGCCCACCCCAGTATAACCAATCAAATCCATGCAAGATGTTTTCATAACAATCAGTCCAAGCACAGTTTGATATGCAGCTCCCTCCTTCTTCTAATTGGGTGACCTTGAGGCAGTGCCTCGAGAAAGTACAGCCTTTACTTTCTATTTCTCAAACATTACCTCCTTCATTCCCCCTCCCCACAGTTCATGGCAGTCAGTCACCGCAAAGCACAGCAAGTATAAGGTGGTAACTGATATTAAGGTTACCACCACTGTGTAATTGTGGCTGCCATTTTGACTTTTTTTTTTTTTTTTAGCTCTCCAAGACCTTTAATTGGATCTGATCTCCTTCATAATATCAGCTCCTTTTAAAAGCAATTTTGTATTTTTCTGGCTCTGCAGTAAAAGATAGTTCAGTTGGATTTTGATTTCCAGAGCTGGATTTGAGGATGGTCTGTTTTCCTCTTAAACTTGCCTTTCTTCTCCTTGATTCCTATACGTGATTACATCCATGCAGAATGTTTGTTTGGAAACAAACAAACTAGCGGCAGAAAATGGCTTTTGCAAGATCATCCATCATTGATGTTTATGTTACTAATGACAGATGTTCAGACAAGAAGTTTACAAGTGTCCATTACTGCTGTTTTATGTTTTTTGCCAATTTAATATTCCTCAG
Source organism: Protobothrops mucrosquamatus (assembly GCF_001527695.2). Classification (NCBI taxonomy): domain Eukaryota; kingdom Metazoa; phylum Chordata; class Lepidosauria; order Squamata; family Viperidae; genus Protobothrops; species Protobothrops mucrosquamatus. Next base: position 6,051 of record NW_015387909.1, on the reverse strand, counting down.
CTCAGCACAATTCAGCAGTCAAGCACCATAGTTAGTTAATCCCACATTTATATTAAAAACAAGTCAGTTATTTCCATTTTGATTCATGATTTATGTCTTCCAAGGGCTAGTTAGGAAGGGCACAATATTTTTAAAAAGTCCATGTGAGTATAAAAAGTTAAGCGATTTCATCTGGTATTGGTATAAGCAAGTAATAAAACTTCATTTAAACAGCTTAGAGAGGGCTGTAAAGAACTGTAAAGCGGTATATAAGTCTAAGTGCTATTGCTATTTCTTTTATTCTTATTAACTTATAAAACATCTAAAATAGTATTGTACAGAGATTAAATTGTTTCTAGCCCAAAGCTCATAATCGAAGAGCTGCTAAAAATAAAAAGAAATGCAAGGAAGGTGGTCAAAAAACTCAAAATGGCATCTGCAATAATGCAGTTAAAATTCCGTGCATTATATATATATAATTCACACAAATATTCATTGGAGGAAAAAAAGTTCCAACTGCAGTTTCATTTTATGCTTTTTTCTGCAATACATTTTTAATTCGCATCCAAATTTGAATGACATACCAAAGTATTGATTTATTTCTATTGATTTGATTTGATTTTTTAAAATCCCGCCTTAATTATTTTTATACTTAACTCAAGGCAGCAAGCATACCTAGTATTATTTCCTTCTCCTATTTTCCCCACATTAAAAGCGGTCCTGGGAGTTCTGAAGGCAACACGTTTGCCAGTGTTGACGTAAGTTGTGGGGCAGAGCTAAATTAACCCACTTAAAGAAAAGCAGGGCTATAAGATATCCCATCTCTAGATTTCCAAGGATCTTACTCTGGTTTATGGTTCTCTTCAGTTGGAAGGATAGGAAGGGAGTTTAGTTACACCATGGCCATTCATTTGGATGCTGGCAATTTATGGAAGATAGAAAAAGAATTTGTGTAGCTCAGGGTTGAACTGTGGTGTCCTTGGTTGTCTCTAAGCTCGGTTGTTCTCTTGCAGACATTTTATAACCCAACTAGATAACATCATCAGTACTAAAAAGGAGTGGGGTTTGCTCTCTATTTATATATTAGTGACTTGTCCTGTCAGTATTGGAAGGAGTATTCTCGGTGATTCCTTGATTAGGCTGTTGTTTAATGTTAGTTTGTTTGTCTGAGTTGGTGGTTCCTGGATTGGGGTATTCTTTATACATTGATTGTTGGACTAGACCAGGGGTAGGCAACCTTGGCTCTTTTATGACTCGTGGACTTCAACTCCCAGAATTCCTGAGCCAGCATGGCTCAGCTTGGAAGCCTCTCCCTTTCCCCTCAGCATGGCGGGCTCAGGAATTCTGGGAGTTGAAGTCCACGAGTCATAAAAGAGCCAAGGTTGTCTACCCCTGGTCTAGTGCTAATCTTGGTGATAATTTCTGCTCATCTGGGTTTGGATTGTTGGGGAGGAGTGGCTTTGTGGGGGTTTTTTTGGGGGGGTGTCTTCCATTTATGGAAGAGCCAATCTGAATTCCCAAAGATGCTTTTTCAGGAGGCAACTGGACTTACTTGTTTTTCTTTGAAGACGTTTCGCTTCTCATCCAAGAAGTCTAGACAGGTAGCTATGCACTTTGGGATGAACATCCTTAGAAGGGTGAGGGAGTGTGAGCGGATTTCCAGAGAACATTGCAGACTACAGGAACCATTTGCTCTTCAGTGTGAGATGCAGACAACACAGACTCATCCCCAACAGCCTGAGCCTGTCTTCAACAGGGCAGGGACACAGGGCAGAAAACATCCTGCAGCCAAGAAGGCTCCATACCCATTTGCACTATTCAGGTGACCCTGAGGATATAAACCTCCAAGTGGCCTCAATGACACTTTAAAGGAATGACAATGATCAGCTGCTTGCAAGGACTATAAATCCTTCCATTCCCCACCATTCAGCCAGAGTGGAAGAAGCTTCTTGGATGAGAAGTGAAAATTCTTCAAAGAAAAAGAAGAAAGTCCAGTTGCCTGCTGAAAAAGCACCTTTGGGACAGTCATGACCTGGATGACTCTCCCTAGACAGCCAGACTGAAAGTGAATGAGGAATGCTGAACAGGGACCCCAAAAGAATTTCCCTAAATTGCCATTTGTATATCTGCCTTGGTTGTTTCAGAATAAGGAGCTTTCCTGTGACCAGAGGCACATCTGGAATTTCAAAAGGATGTCTCAGGTGGCACATTTGCCAGAGGCACATCTGGCATTTCAAAAGAATGTCTCAAGTGCACATTTGCCAGAGGCACATCTGGAATTTCAAAAGGATGTTTCAGGTGCACCATCGAAATGACGGTTATAGAGCACTGCCTCTTGAAGATGCCTTTAGCAACTTCATGCAAACTTCTTATTTAATTTTTCTCATTAAAAGAACATTCTTTAATAGTCAAGTGCAGGGCTAGGCAACCTTGGCTCTTTTATGACTCGTAGTTGGCTCAGGAATTCTGGGAGTTGAAGTCCACGAGTCATAAAAGAGCCAAGGTTGCCTACCCCTGGTCAAGTGGGTCGAGGAATCTGGGTACCAAGAAATGTGCTTGGGAAGCATCTTGGTGACTGTAGATATTACACTATCTGTTACCTACCTTATCTTTTGGGAATGGGAACCTACCGGAATTGTACAGTTAGGAATTCAAATTTTACATTGTTGGACGTGCTTTGCAAATTGTCTAACCATATCCTGCTACAAGGAGGGGGAATCTTATTCCACAATTTGTCCCATGAATTCTAATGATCTGGAGATGGTTATCTTCAAATTATTTCCCCTGGAAAGATGAGAGACTAGAGCAGCGGTTCTCAACCTATGGGTCGCGACCCCATTTGGGGTCGATCGACCATTTCACGGGGGTCGCCAAGCAAGGCTGTCCGCCATTTTTTTCCCCTTTTCCGGCGGGTGCCTTACCTCCCTTGAGCTGGGCCAGCTGGTGGTCGGCCTGCTCCGTCTCTGCCGCTTGCCAGCTACGCCTCAGCCGGCGCAGGGGGCGG
>NW_015387909.1:0-2737 GCF_001527695.2 Protobothrops mucrosquamatus | reverse complement strand
AACCTATGGGTCGCGACCCCATTTGGGGTCGATCGACCATTTCACGGGGGTCGCCAAGCAAGGCTGTCCGCCATTTTTTTCCCCTTTTCCGGCGGGTGCCTTACCTCCCTTGAGCTGGGCCAGCTGGTGGTCGGCCTGCTCCGTCTCTGCCGCTTGCCAGCTACGCCTCAGCCGGCGCAGGGGGCGGAACCACGCATGCACGGCACTCCCGGGCAGGGAAAGTCCTCGACTTATGACCGGTTGGGTAGTCCTCGACTTATGACCGGTTTAGTCCTTGACTTACGACCGGTTTAGTCCTCGACCTACGACCGGTTGGGGGTCGCGGCATTAAAAAGGTTGAGAACCACTGGACTAGAGCAACAGATTGAAATGGGAACTGCTTGATACTGAGTAGGTCAAAGCAGTTTCTTTTTATCTTCTACAGAACACTAAACTGGGGGGGGGGAGACAGAGAATTATGCCCACCCTCTTTAGAACCTCTTTTACGGAGAGCTATTGTCCATATTATCCTGAGGGTGAATTACAGTGGCTGAGGACATTTCAATCTACCATATCTTTAAAGGAGCAAGTGTGCTTTAAAAACAAAGAGGTTTTTATTTATCAGACCCTTAATACAAACTGAAACTCCAGGGGATGGTAATAAGGACTTTAATGGCTATTAGAGGCACCAGCGACCTGTTTCCTATCTGTGTCACTACGTATCTGGAATGGTACTGTGAGTGTAAATAGTCTTTTGACGTTCTATTAATTTTGTTCTGCTGACTTGGTAAATGGTTGGATGGTCCCTAATTTATTGGGTGAAAAGGTGAAGTAAGTCGTTTTTCACCTCTATTCCCTTGGGGGGAGACTGGGGAGACTTTTTTTTACACCAATGACAATCCTAAAGAATTTTACTTTCTGATAGGGATTTAACTCCCTTTGCAATTCCCTTCTACTTCCTGAAGTGCATGGTGGGACTTGATTACATCTCTCCTGTGTCACATGAGATGACACAGCATGAGATACGACATCTCACGAGATGACATCACATGAATCTGAGCATATTTACCCATGTAGTATGGCTACATTACTATTGCCCTTCTCCTCTTTTCCATTACCTTCTCTTTTCAGTATCATTATTATGATTATCATTACTTTGTTATTATGATTATTATTTTGTTGTTTTGCATGTACACTGAGAGCTTATGCACCGTAGACAAATTCCCTGTGCGTCTAATCACACTTGGCCAATAAAGAGTTCTATTCTATTCTATTCTATTCTATTCTATTCTATATTCTATATTCCATCCCATTCTATTTTCTATTTTGTTCCATTTTCTATTCTATTCTATTCTATTCTATTCTATTCTACTCTACTCTACTCTACTCTATTTTCTACATTCCTATTGTATTCTAATTCTATTCTATATTCTATTCTATTTTCTACATTCCTATTGTATTCTAATTCTATTCTATTCTATTCTATTCTATTCTATTCTATTCTATTCTATTCTATTCTATTCTATTCTATTCTATTCTATTCTTTACTGGATTGGCTTTGTTGCCCTTTCAGCAGGACTTCTCAATAGGATTGCCTTTCACCATATTTTCATTATGAGAGTTTACTAATCGCTTTCAATGTACTGTATACTCAGAAAGGAGGAAATACAGACCTGGATTATGGTCAGTAAAATCTGAGCTTCTTGATCCTCATGTAATCATTTGTAAAAACAGTAACGGCAGCATACAATAAAATAAAATACAGGTAGTCCTTGACTTATGCCCACAACTGAGCCCAAAATTCCAGTTGCTAAGCAAGACATTTGTTAAGTGAGTTTTGCCCCATTTTACAACCTTTCTTGCCACAGTTGTTAAGTGAATCGCTGCAATTGATTAAATTAAATACTAAATTAAATTAAATTACTAAATTAAATTAGTAACACGGTTGCTAAGTGAATCTGGCTTCCCCGTTGACTTTGCTTGTCAGAAGGTCGCAAAAAGTGATAAACGCGGCCCCGGGACGCTGCAACCGTCATAAGTATGAGTCAGTCGCCAAGGATCTGAATTTTGATCACGTAACCATGGGGATGCTGCAAACGTCATAACTATGAAAAACGGTCATGAGTCACTTTTTTCAGTGTTGTTGTAGCTATGAACAGTCGCTAAATAAACTGTTGTAAGTCAAGGACTACCTGTATTTCTGGCTTTCTTTCTTCTAACATAGGCCCAGGAAAGGCCCGTAACAAACATTACAATAACAAAGAATAAAAAAAGAATACTATGCCCTACCGCTATAAATATGAAATATTTTGTTATTTATTTCTGCATTGGCTTTATAAGTCCTTATACAAACCCACCCCCTTTCTATCCTACAATTCCATACTGTTTTAATTCATTTAGCTGTATACTTTAGGAACCATTTTCAGCTGTTTATAGTCCTGCCGTGCTAATCAAAGCTTTTGTGCTGAGCTCCTGTTTAATTTCCGTCATAGTCACCGGCCCCTAATTGCTTCAACTTTAAAAAAAGAAAACCTTCTCCAATATGCTCATCCCCGGAGTTATACCTTAGACATCTCTTTTCATTTTAGATTATGTATTTTTATAGTAGGAAGACTTAGCAGGATGCAAAGCAATCAAAACTACATTGTCTGGCATAACAGTGGGGGAACTTCTAGCAGACTGGCGCAAAGATTAATAAGATTGGCTTTTGCATCAGCGTGGAAAGAAAACCAAATAAAAGGTCACTTTGAAAAGCCCA
>NW_015387908.1:186499-188381 GCF_001527695.2 Protobothrops mucrosquamatus | reverse complement strand
GAGGTCAAGTTGCATTTTGTATACCAGCCTTATCTAGCTTTCATTCAGATCTTTACAGGAAGCATCTTCTGCAGAATGCCCAGAGATGAATGGCTTCATTACTCCATCCAGGAAACTGTAGGATCAATTCCACATTCCCGTCAGACAGTATTATACAGCTTCATCATCATCTGCCATCATAAATTATTCCTAATGTTTCTTCACTGACTAAGCCTTTGTTTTAAATTTAGCCTGGTAGAAAAATCTTGCTCTTGTCATTGTCATGTAAATTAGTAATGTGTGCAGGACAGTATCTAATTCACATTTGATCGTTGCTAGATAAGCAGACAGGCTTGCTTTTTGAGACTGACAGAAAAAAAAAGAGAGGAGAAACACTGTCAAACTTGCATATCAAAATTTTATTAAACACACTTGTAAGTTTTCTAGTCACATGAAGATTTTGAATGTATTTGAGATCACAATTACAGCCAATCAATCTTATTAGCAATTTCCACTGTTCTTAAGGATACGTGCTCAGGAAAAAAAGAGGGAATCCTCAACTTGAAATATTTTCCCCAAATTGTTCAGATCTTCATATTTTAGAGAGAAAACACCTGCAAGTCTCTCTGTCAGCTGCACTGTCTTCTGTGTCTTTTTTTTTCTTCTTGGCAAGCAATCACTAAAATTCCCTGCCCTCTTTGAAAAATCGCTGCTTTAACTCATTATATTGAGACTTGATGCCTTTGTGATGTCAGCAGCCACTTATCTAATCCCCATTTCAAACCTCTTTGTATGTCTGTTAAAGAACAGACCCTTAGAAGCAAAGGAAGGCGAGACAAGACACAGAAAATGAACATGGGCGTATAAAGAGAGCATCAGGCAGTCCAGCTACACAAATTTTTGACAGTGCCAACATTCAAGAAAGAATCCTACCTTCTCCAAGATTTGCAGTACAGAAAATCTGTAATGTGCACAAGCTTTCCTAGTTCTAAAAAAAAAAAAAAAAAGCATTTTTCTCCACATCTCAACATTTGGTGAGCGTGAGGTAATGGTTAATGTGTTGTACAGAATTGGGGTCACCTTGATTCAGGTTCATGGAAGCTCCCTAAGTGATTTTGAGTCAGTAATATACTCTCTGTCCAATCTACTTCACAGGATTTGTTGTTGAAGGGGAAACGAGAAAGGAAACAAAGGTCAGTAGTAATGGGAACTTTTCTTATCTCACAGTCCAGGTAAGGATTGAGGGATGTTCAGCTGAAGAACTATGCAGCAGGTATGTATACCAGCAATAGGCTATACCAGGGGTAGGCAACCTTGGCTCTTTTATGACTCGTGGACTTCAACTCCCAGAATTCCTGAGCCAGCATGGCTGGCTCAGGAATTCTGGGAGTTGAAGTCCACAAGTCATAAAAGAGCCAAGGTTGCCTACCCCTGGGCTATACAAACCACTCCCAAGAGCTAACTTTCTCTGCAGGCTCCTTAGTCATGTTCTAGGTGAGAGGAATCATGGGTTTGAAAAGGTGGTGGACACCAGCTTGAAAAAGAATTGGAAGAATGTAGTTTTTACATCAAAGAGCACTTGCAATGCACAAGTTGAGGTGGTTCAACTCTTATGGATATCATGTCATCAAATTAGTCTCTTTAGATCTGTAATAATAATAATAATAACAACAACAACAATAACAATAACAACAACAATAACAATTGTTGTTCGTCCATCGATTTCGATGAAGACCTTGACATCTTGTGGATTGTGGGCCATCAACGGTGTGTCCGTAGATGGCTGATTAGACCAATGTTAGCACGGAATGTTCTGCCACATACTGAACAGAGAAATGTGGACACTGTTGCTTCAGCATTTGCAGCTCTGGCTTTACGGAGTGCTCGCTTCTCTTGTGCCAAG
>NW_015387908.1:175729-184780 GCF_001527695.2 Protobothrops mucrosquamatus | reverse complement strand
TCATGAGGGGAGGACTGACTCTGGGACTGAAAGTAGGAGCAGGAGCCGAACCATCGGTAGCAAGGAGAGTAAAATCCTCACTGACCGGCCACGCCCAATGACTAGGGCTTGGTGCCGGATGCAGAGTAATGGCCAGTTATAAGGGGGCTTCTCCCGCCCTGTATGAACTACAGCCCTGAGGAAGTTGGCAGTTTGCCAATGAAAGCTAGGTTTTTAATTCTTGTAAGATTTCTAAAGAACAATTTTATAGGTTTTAGTCATGCATTGTCTTGTTGGTTTTAACCATTAAATATATATTTTTAGAGTCTCTTTTTTCTCCTGGTGTTCTTTACTTTTGTACTCTACTATGGATCCTCCCAGGAGTCATGGGTATGTCTTTTATGTTATTTTTAATATCTCTCCTTCAGGTTTTTTAAGATAATAATGTCATTGTAGGCTATTGGTGAAATTCTTGCAATTTTCAATAGGTTTATCTAATATAGAATATTCCAGATTGTTCATGTTAGTGTGCTTCCAACTTAAATGTACTTTATGATGATTTCCAAGGTTTCTAATAACTAGTAATGGGGAAATCATAATTTTCAATTGAATTACTTTATGCAAAATAGATGAACACTGTACTAAATCCTATCTGCTTTGATGTGTTTAAAAATCCTGTTGATTCAGAGTTGCTTCATTGGCTTCCAGAAAATAATACAGAAAGGACATTTATAGCCAGTGAAGATGCAGTTTCACAGGTCTTTAAATGGCAAGAAAAAGAGGAATAGGTCATGAGGTTATGTAGAAGTAAAGTACTGGACTGCACATTTTTAACAGATGGTTTAAGTATGGTGGAGAGATGACCCAAAGGTCCAGTCTTGAAGTATAAGTATAATCATTTTGTCATTAAGATCCAAAGAACAGGCCAGGAACAAAGGAAGAAGCTAACCAGGAAGACTTTCCCCACCTCTCTTACTCTACTTTAAACTAAATTTTTAAGAGGTATGTGCCAAATGGTCCATGATATAAGGTAGTTCTCATTAAGCGAATGTCAGATTTAGCAACTGTTATCAGTTATGATGGTAATGAAACAGTATCTTTATGATCATTTACAACCTTTGCAGCTCCATGAAGCCCCCCCCCCCAAAAAAAAAAAAAAAAAAAGCTGGAGTAAGATCATAACACAGTTGCAATTTCATTTAGGAACTGCTTCATTTAATGACCAAGTTGCCAGTTACAATTGTGGCTGCTAAACAAGACCTACTTGATATAGTAGTCCAAATGAAAATATTTCTTTCTAAGGGCAGATAATTTTTAATTTTGGGTTGAAACTTGGGACTCTGAGGCCTACCCTCCTTATTTTAGCTGACCATTTTCTACTGAGGTGGAAGTGGATCATAGAAGAACATGTATGTTTATATATACTTTTTCAGGAAGCAGCATTTTCCTGGGATATGAATAATTAATTCTTAAGAATATGAAATAGTGGAATAACTAGTAAAATTAAAGGGAGTGATTTCAGCTTTCCTAGACCTCTGAGATAACATGAGTTGCTGCATGTTCCTGAATACTGCAAAGTGATTACACTAGCATGGCTTAAGATAATCCGTGTTATAATTTTACAGGGTAGATTTAATAAATTTCCTTATGCAGGTTCCCCTAATGGCTTTGAAAAAGTGGAATTTAGATCTTCCCCCCACCCCGTGCCTCTTATAGAGTCTGTCACAACACTGAAATTTTATTCATCAAAATTTTTCTTTAGTTGTTCCAATGATTTCTATGTAAATTATCTTAAAGACCATGGTTACATATACTTTCAGAATAACTAAATTTTGTTTGACAACTATCCCTTTTTACGACCCTGTAATTTCTTAATTCGGGATAGAGTTGGGGTGATTGGATGGAGCTGAGCGTTTACTGGCTGGGTGCCCTTCCTGATGCCTACGCGGAGTTTGCAGCAAATATTTTCTCTTTGTGCCCTGATAGAGAAACACCTTTTGCTACCTGGGATCAACCTTCCAAGTGAGAGGTGAGCTTTTTCACCACTAGGCCACCGTGCCACTTGTTTGATAACTATTTAATCAAACTATTTAATCAAAAAGGTAGTTCCTGTGTCCATCTATATATATACATAGCTATCTACAGTGACATTTTTTCATCTTTTGATAGTTTGATAGTTTGATATACTATGTCTAGTATAGACAACTATATAAAGATGAACACAGTTAGGCACTACCTTTTTGATTAAATAATAATATATTAATTCATTTTATGTGTATTTGCCTCATCTGTGCCAAGAAAAAAGGATATTTTATAACAGTGTGCTAATTAAGGGACAAAGCAGAAAATGGTTGCTCAGTTTTTAGATTCCAAGGATACAGTGGGGGAGGGGGGAAATCCCACCTTTAATAAAAGTGTTTACCAAAATAATAAGAGAAGCTAGTAATCATGGTCTTTATTTCTAAAGCTCTGGAACAGGATGGTTTTACTATTATTTTATTTCTCTGCAAAATGGTTGATGACAGAGAACATGGCACTATAATTAGATCCCTAATATCACCTAATTTGTTTAATGGCTTAGATAACAGAATGTGATAACACTGATCATCAGAGATTGAGGATATCATATCCACACAGATAAGCAAAAGCATAGTCAAATAGTCAGGGTCAAATTCCAGGAGGAATCATTAACCAGCTGTTTTTGAATAAATGTTAAATGATCCATAGCTAGTTCAATTCAAAATTCTAAGTATGCCTGAAGTATGCAGGCCCAGTTCACGTTACTCTAAAATATGGCTGGTTCGATCGTGATCAATGTATAGTGTGGACACAGGTATAGATCAAAGGTACAGAAATAGAATCAATCTCAAGTTGATCAACTAGACATTGTCAGCTACAGGGAAAAGTCAAGATGTTTCATTATTCAAATGATCCCAGACAAATGATCACCCAATCCCAGAAATTTCTGTTTCCACCCAAGCAGAACAGGTGGGTTTTACTATTATTTTATTTCTCTGCAAAATGGTTGATGATAAAGAACATGGCACCATAACTAGATCCCCAATATCACCTAATTTGATAATTTGTCCCTGCTAAGATTGCCTTCTGGTTCTTGTAGAATTAAGTACAACAATTTACTTCCAATCCCAATATTCTAATATGCTTTTTTTGAGCAATCTAGCAGTTTCCCATCATTGCACTCTCTTTCTCCCTTTACCTTGATATACTTTATTCCAAGAAAATCTGTTTCATTTTCTTTTACTTCTATTTTTTTTATATAATTTCATCCAACAGTCAGCATCTGGTTTTACTTTACATTCTTCCCTCCCGCTTAAGATCCCAGCATTCTCCTGAGAATTGCTGATATGTGTGAATAGAAACTTTCTAAAATCATTTTCATTTTATCTTGACAGATATGTTAAAGCAAACGCAAGAAACAAAAGAAACAAAAAGAGATTTGCAAACTGTGTAAAAGTGAACAAGAATTTTCAAAGTAATATCATATTTATATTACCAATAAGATGATCTTAATACTTAGTAAAATCAAATAAATGATTAGCAAACAAAAATGTAAGTGTCATTCATCAGAATGACAATTAATAGAATTTACCGTTAAACTTTAAAAAGTCCAGCCTTATTATAACAAAACAGAAAATCTATTTTTGAAACTTTATATTAAGAGAAATACAAATTTCTGATGTGGCACATAAGTGCAACTTCTGGGAATCTGACAGGGAGCATCAGAATTCCTTCCTTCCTTCCTTCCTTCCTTCCTTCCTTCCTTCCTTCCTTCCTTCCTTCCTTCCTTCCTTCCTTCCTTCCTTCCTTCCTTCCTTCCCTCCCTCCCTCCCTCCCTCCCTCCCTCCCTTCCTTCCTTCCTTGTTGAAAATGAGCAAGTTAAAATATTATAGTTTTTTTTTCTACAGATATCCAATGAAAATGTAATGCAGCCTGTATACTTGGGTTTTTTTGGTCCAGATTTACTGCATAAGTCTTTTGGAAATAATTTGTTTTTATTTACTCTTTTTCTTTTTTCTTTTTCACAAACAAGTATTTATAACACAAATTTGCCTGATTTGAGGATGCAGTTAAGGTATTTCCTAGATGCTAGTAAATATAGATTCAATGCACTTCTATCAAAGAGATTATTTATTTATTTTTATGTTGCCATTTAGTTTTTAAACATTCTATGCTGGTTTTTCTAAAGCATAGATATTTCTGTCCATTTAATGTTTGGCAACAAATTAAAATCTCATGCACGAGTAGATATGTCTTTTTAGCTTCCAACGCTCTAACTTGCAGGAGAAAAAACTTTATCTTCTATTTTTATATTCAATTTCTTTCTAATTTTTAGAATTACAAAGCTGACAGCTGGACTACCTGTTATTCAGGATTAGCACCAGATAGTTGCCCTGTGTTGCTGGTTGAGAATCTCCATTTTAAAATTTTGCAGAATGCCCTTAAATATCCATGGCATTTTGGGAAATTTAAATGGCCTTTTGAATATGAACTCCATTTATATTTTGTGCAACAACTTGGAATATTACTGGGCCTGGAAATATATAGGTAGTCCTCAGCCTACAACAGTTCATTTACTGACCATTCGAAGTTACAAAGGCACTGAAAAAAGTGACTTATGACCATTTTTCAAACTTATGACCATTGCAGCATCCCCATGGTCAAGTGATTTACATTCGGATGCTTGAAAACTGACTCACATTTATGACAGTTGCAGTGTCCTGGAGTCATGTGATCCTCTTTTGCGACCTTATGACAAACAAAGTCAGTGGGGAAGCCAGATTCACTTAACAACCATGTTACTAATTTAAGAACTACAGTGATGTGGCGAGAGAAGTCGTAAAAAGTCACTTAACAAATTTCTCACTTCACAACATAGAGCTTAATTTGTGGTCGTAAATTGAGGACTACCTGTAGTGGGAAATTTAAAATGGTGGCTTAAAACTGACTGCTTATGCTTGCGGTGAGCTCCAAATAAATATTGGAGGAAAACACTGATGTACAGATTGACTTACAAGCATAACTGACTCCAAAATTTCAGTTGCAAAGCAATCCAGTTGTTAAAAGCATTTTGCCCCACTTTACAACCTTTCTCGACTCAGTTGTTAAGTTAGTAACATGGCTATAAATCGAATCTGGCTTCCCCATTGAGTTTGCTTGTCAGAAGGTCACAAAAGGGGATCACATGACCCGGGGACACTGCAACCATCATAAATACCTGCCAGTTGCCAAGCGTCTGAATTTTGATCATGTGACCACGGGGATGCTGTAAAGATCACCAGTGTGAAAAACAGTCATAGGTCACTTTTTTCAATGTCGTCGCAACTTTGAACAGTCCCTAAGTGAATGATTGTAAGTCGAGGAACACCTGTACCCATGCAGATGTTTTTTTGTTTGTTTTTTTGTTTTTTTTATGGCTATTTCCAATCTGGCCTTTGATATTGCTTTTGCTGAAACAAGCAACCTTATTCTCTCTCTTGTCACAAAATATATTTGTTTGTCCAATGATAATGGCAATTCCTGTGGTTATATCATTAAGCGCTTGACTCTGGCTCTAAATTGTCTGTCTTACACCCCTTCAGGAGCTGGAGATAATTTTGAAAAGGGTTTTATTAATGCAGAGTAAACTATCACAGCAAATTCAGACTCATCAATCCAAACAAAGAGATCTCTCATATCATGGTACAAAGGTGGGCAATCATTACATTCTTACAATGCAATCCTATGTCTGTCTGGTCCACAACAATTCTCCCAGTTTTATGGGGCTTATCCCCAGGAACTTGTGTTATGGAATTGTGTTAGGACATTTATTATTTACAGTTGAGCCAATCTATCTCTGGAGTAGCTGCTATGCATTTGAAAGTCCGATACATGAACACTGCCTCTCTGTGGACCTTCTGAGCAAGCCATTTTTCTCATGATAAAGATGAGTTGACATCTTTTTATGGAATTTATGGGCTATAATACTGTGACAAAATGTTTGTGATAAGTCTTGGATTGGCTAGTAATTTGTAGGCAATACAGGTAGTCCTCAGCTTACGACCACACTTGAGCCCAAAAATTATATTGTTAAGTGAGAAATTTGCTAAGTGAATTTTGCCCCACTTTATGACTTTTCTTGCCACATTTGTTAAGTGAATTACTGCAGTTGCTAAATTAGTAACACGGTTGTTAAATGACTCTGGTTTCCCCATTGACTTTGCTTGTCAGAAGGTCACAAAAGGGGATCACATGACCCTGGGACACTGCAACCGTCATAAATGTGAGTCAGTTGTCAAGCATCCGAACATAATTCACATGACCATGGGAATGCTACAATGGTCATAAGTGAGAAAAATGGTCATAAGTTACTTTTTTCAGTGCCATTGTAACTTCAAACTGTCATTCACTGTCATTCAGTGCCATTGTAACTTCAAACTGTCATTAAATGAACTGTTTTAAGTCAACTGTTTTAAGTGTAGTCTAATTTTGACTATTTGATTGGTACCCAATCAATAGGAAGAGATGAGCAAGATGGCTGTATGAGTGCAGTAGAGAGTTATTGTATGATGACTGAGGAGGAAAAGAAGAGGCAGTTTCCCACATTCTTATAGAATTTTAATGGGGGGTGTTTTTTGGTGGGGAGTCCTACAGAAATCTGATGATGGATATAATCTTTGGAGTATAAAACCTATGAACATTCACATTATGCCCAGTATATCCAAATTATATCCAAATTATACAATATATTCCTATAGCAGTGGTGGCGAACCTATGGCACGGGTGCCAGAGGCGGCACGCAGAGCCCTCTCTGTGGGCACGCGTGCCGTCGCCCCTGTCCTAGGCCTTCAGCTGGGTTTTATAAAACCTTTTCACTTTAGGCCTCCGCCGCCATGTGCAAAAAAAAAAGGTTCAATCAATCAGTCAATTTCAACTTCTCGCGGGAAAAAAAAAGATCTTGCAAAGTTGGAATTGATTGATTGAACTTTTTAGTCCCACCCAGTCTGCCGTTACCACTGCAGCCACGCCCACCCAATTGGCCACACCCACCCAATGGGCCACACCCACCCAATGGACCACACCCACCCGGCACTCGACAATGCATAAGTGGGTTTTGGGTTGCAGTTTGGGCACTCGGTCTCTAAAAGGTTCGCCATCACTGTCCTATAGCAACAGCACTTAGACTTATATACTGTTTCATAGTGCTTTATAGCCCTCTCTAAGCAGTTTACAGAGTCAGCCTATTGCCCCCAACAATCTGGCTCCTCATTTTACCGACCTCGGAAGGATGGAAAGCTGAGTCAACCTTGAGACAGTTGGAATTGAACTGCCGGCAGCTGGCAGTCAGCAAAAGTAGCCTGCAGTACTGCCTTCTAACCACTGTGCCATCAGGGCCAATTTATATCATAACATCTATTACATTTACTGAACTACTTCCACTGAAACTAAATGCTGAATAATGTTACTGTCCTGAAATGTATCACTGCTAAAAATAAAATGTACACAGACACACACACACACACACAAAACCAGATTACATCAAAATAAAACCATGGAATATATAGGATTTTGGAAAATATTGAGGATTATATATTAGACTCTTAAACAATCTCAAAACCTGCTACTTTCTGAATGGCACTCGTTTATTTGTAGTGATGGTTTGATCGAATGTTATCCATCCCTTTATTAATTATGTAAAGGGAGAGGAATTAATCAATTCTTTTTATTGGGACTCATACTCACATAAAGGAAAAGATTGATTGAGTCATAAAAAATATTCAAAGGATTAATGGTACTTTAAAATACTGGGTAGCACCATTTGGGTGCGGAGACTATTAAAAAAAAAACCCTGTTGCTAAGAAACAAAAACTACAATGTGTCATGTTAATGTACCATATTTCTTATTAAATAAAAAGGTTGATTAATGTATAGACACACTAGATAATGAGCAATGCAACATCTGTTTCACATCATTCTTAGAACAGCCCTGTACTTTTTTTTTTGAGAACTTCCTTTGTTTTAATAAATTAAATATCTTCTTGTTGATGATGTTGATGGTGATGATAGGCATCAGTTCATGATAGACAGTATGTAGCATTTTTTCCCTCCATTTCTGCAATGGTATCATCATTTGGCTAAATGTGAAGAAATTAAGAATGCTACATTCTGTGCTGGCTGTGTGTAGGCTAGTTTACATATCCCAAAAACAAACAGGGGAGAAAATCATGCTCAAATAGCCAATATGTATTGCATCAAATATGATTATATAAAAACCATGCCTTCAGTATAGTGATTTGTAGCACGTAGTTCAGCAAAACAACTTATATTTCATAATTTATTTAGATACCCATTTAGGGGAACTTGTTTTCAACATATCCAAAACTGATGAGATTAACTGATTTTCTCTTTCAGTGGTAGCCATACTTGTACACGTAGTCCTTGATTTACAACTATTCATTTAGTGACTGTTTGAAGTTACAAAAGCACTGAAAAAAGTGACTTATGAACATTTTTCACAATTATGATCATTACAGCATTCCTTGCTCACATAATCAAAATTCGGATGCTTGTCAACTGGCATATATTTATGACAGTTGCAATGTCCTGAGGGGGGGCATGTGATCATCTTTTATGATCTTCTGACAAACGAAGTCAATGGGGAAGCCAAATCCACTTAACAACCATGTAACTAACTTAACAACTGCAGTGATTCATTTAAAAACTCAATTAACAGCTGTCTTGCTTAGTAACAGAAATTTTGGGCTCAGTCGTGGTTGTACGTCAAGGACTACTTGTACAAGGCAGTCAACTACTAACATGGAACAGCAAAAGAATAATCCAGAAGTATTGACAGATAATTAAAGAATCGTTTTTTAAAATATTTTCTAAAGTTGGTTTAAACAAATGCACAATAAAGGATAGATGGGATTGAGATAGTGGATTTATTGATTTATTAAATTTACATGCTGCCTGTCTCTCTGATAAGGTGACTCTGGACAGTTTACAAAGAGGATTAAAGGATTAAAGTGTTGGATTAGGAATAAGGAGACCCAGGTTCAAATCCCCCCCCCCCCC
>NW_015387908.1:173778-175325 GCF_001527695.2 Protobothrops mucrosquamatus | reverse complement strand
TATGTAATTACAGGGTAGACATTTTCCAGGTAGCTGATGTTTTGAGACGTCACACCAAGCTGACAGGCTTAAGCACAGAAAAGAAGAGCTGGAATTAATTGCTTAGAAATTAAGCACTTGAAAACACTTTGCCTTGTCCTAAACTTTGATTGGGATTAATACACAATCTTATCCACTATTGTTGAGTTTATAAATGATTAGTGATCACAACTGAAATATGAAAAGAAACAATCAATGAAGCACTTGATATGTAAGTATTAGTTTTATACTGTATGCATGTGATTTCTTATGTGTGTATAAGGAACAAAATATTTCTTGGAATTAGTATGCCACTAAGAAGATTTTACATTACATAAATTGTGGTCCTTACACCATCAAAACATAAATACTGGAACCTCAAATGCAGTTTTATTGTTACAGATATGGTCAGCAAATTGTTGTTTTTTTTCCAGCTTATGCTGATCAGGATTGTACAATATATTCAGTCATTTATTTTTATTTTTTATTTTTTAATTTTGGTACAGTGAAATCAATCCTCATGGTTTCAAACCAAGATTTATAGATTGGTATGTTGTGTGAACCCAATTAAGTGTCATTTACTTCACAAATTATGCTTATTCAAACTCTTTGAGTTTAGATGGGACAGGACAGACTTCAGCTCAGTCCTAACAAGACTGAGTGGCTGAGGGTGTTTGGACACCTGAGCTGAGGAAATCATCATTTATGGTCTTGGATAGGGCTGCACTTCCCTACTCAAGACTGGCATACCACTTGGGGTCCTCCTTGACTCACAGCTACTGAGCAGGTGGCAAGCAGGCCTTTGGACAGATTCTTCTTGTGCGCTACTTGCACCATTTCCTCAATGAGGAGCCCCTTAAGTCAATTATTCATGCCCTGGTCACCTCACAACTGAATTATTGCAATGCACTCTACATACATGGGCTGCCCTTGAAGACCACCTGGAAGCAACAACTGGTTCAAAAGGCAGCAGCATGAGCACTAATGTGCACTCTCATTGTCCCCTCATGTCACCACCACTACAAGAGGTGCATTGGCTGCTAGTTGGCTTCCAAGTGCAATTCAAGGTGCTGGTTATCACCTATAAAGCCCTGTGTAACTTAGGGCCTGGATATCTGAGATACTGCCCTTCTCCAATTGTTTTTTCCCACCCAGTAGGTTTGAGGAGAGCACATGCACTCCAGGTCCCCTCCATTAAACATTGCCATCTTGTGGGACCTAGGATGTATGCATTATCTGTTGTGGCTCCCAGCCTATGGAACAGAGATAAGGACAGCACCATCTCTCCTGGGGTTCCAGAAAGCTTTGGAAGTCTGCCTTTGCTCCCAGTTATTTATTTATTTTATTTATTTATTAATTGTATTTATATCCCGCCCTTCTCCTTTCGGACTCAGGGCGGCTGACAAATGATAAAAAGCTAACATATTACACCTAATTTAAAATTTGATTAAAATGAAATATTTAAGAATGTCAAATTTAAAAGTAATTAAAACCCCTATAAAATCCCCTAGGCCAGTCCCGCTTGCTGG
>NW_015387908.1:131407-170391 GCF_001527695.2 Protobothrops mucrosquamatus | reverse complement strand
GCTCCGCTCTCCCCTCACGGCTCACAGCTTCGACCGGGTGGTCCAACTCGTCCTTTTCGCTCGCCGACCCTCTCCTCCTTCCAACTCCAGCCGGCGAGCACCCCCCGGACCTTTCAAGGCTCCCCCATCTCCGCCGAGGACCCCGCGGAGACTACGGAGCCGAAAACAGTAGGTCCGCCATCCTCGCACATGCGCACATCATAACCAATTCCAGTCCCAATTACTGTTGTTATGAGGCTGATGTTTATGATTAGTTCAATGACCGCTGTTTTTGAGGTTTTTTTTGCTGTTTATTGGACTATTGTAGTCTGAGCAGTCTGTGTGATCTAATGCTTTTAGCTGATTTTATATGTTATATACAGGTAGTCATTGACTTACAGCCACAATTGAGCCCAGAATCTCTATGGCTAAGCAAGACAGTTGTTAAGTGAATTTTGCCCCTCTTATGAACATTTTTGCCACAAGTGTTAAGTGAATCATGGCAGATGTTGAGTTAGTAACGTGGTTATTAAGTGAATCTGGCTTCCCCAGATTGACTTTGCTTATCAGAAAGTTGCAAAAGGTTATCACATGACCCCAGGACACTGCAACCGTCATAAATACATGCCAGTTTCCAAGTGTCAAATTCTAATCAGGTGGCCATGGGAATACTGCAATAGTCATAAGTGTGAAAAACAGTAATAATTCACTATTTTCAGTGCCATTGTAATTAAATGAATGATTGCAAGTCAAGGACACCACCCAGACTGGAGTTGGATGGCCAATAAATTTAAATAAATAAATAAATAGAGAAATATATACTTAATAAATTTAAATAAATTAATATTTAAACATAAATTTAAAATTTAAATATATATTTAAATATAAATGATATATATAGTTTCACTTTATCAGTGGTCTTAATGGAAAAACAGAATTGTGTGTGACTGGTGACATTCAGAATGACCACACAGTCAGGGATCTTTTGATTTTTTCTTTTGTATATGTAGTTTGATAGTGGCTGGGAAGCTATTTAATGTAGACCTTTAACTGTCTTGCAATCTTCCTTGGAACGTGGATCTGAACTAACGCTCTTGATGGAACTTCTATGATGGTGTTAGTATTGTCCAGGAGTGAAAAAGAGAATTCAATTGATGTCCATATCTTTCCTATGTTACTGACGCTAGCAAGTGGAACAAATATAATCTCTTATCATGTTAGTGTTAGGACAGTGCTTTCATTTTATGAGTTTATATCTCCTCAATCTGTCCTTGAAGACCTACAAGATAATAGAAATCAGGACTTAACATTGAATAATCACATTTTCTCCCAAGGGATTTAAAACAATTTTCAAATGTTAGCCTAACCTAACCCTAATCCTTTTTGTCTGCCTTTCTTTTTGTTCACTGTATTTTAGTTTGATAACATTTAGATGTAAATTCTATTTGGTCCCTATACTTATGTAATAATGTTTATTCAAAATACAACTAACTACAACAGCTATACTGCTGTTTGTCTTGTTCATGATCTTTCTTGTCAGAAAAATGCTTTCAAATGTAAATGGGGTTACTTAGCTCAATATTATTTGCTTTATGTGGTAGTGGCATGTATTGATAATTATAGGAAATGAAACTCAGCCAAGATCCAACTAAGATTTAAAGGTGCTTAATTCAATGTGGTTTAGTAATTCAAGTCTCAAAGGTGAGCTTTGAACCAATTCAAGATTCAGTTGCATACATTATGTGACTTTAGTGATAGCAATAGCACTAACAGCAGTGGTGGGATTCAAATATGTGAACAACCAGTTCTCTATGTGGATGCCGCTTCCGGAAGTCCATTCTGAGCTTGGGCAACAAAAAATTAGCTACCAGTTCTGCCAAACTGGTGCAAATTGGCTGAATCCCACCACTGACTATCAGTAGTACTTAGACTTATATACCGTTTCATAGTGCTTTACAGCGGTTTACAGAGTCAGCATATTACCTCCAAGAATCTGGGGCCTCAATTTATTGACCTTGGAAGGATGAAAGGCTGAGTCAAACCTGAGTCAGTCAGAATTGAACTCCTGGCAGTGGGCAGGGTTAGCCTGAAATACTGCACTCTAACCACTGTACCACAAGGGCTCGTGATGATGAGATTTCAAAATATCAGCAGCTACCTCATTTTTTGCCAGCATGGGAGAAAAATAGAGGAGATCATAAGTTTTTAGAGGACAATAGTCCCGCTAAAATTTTAGAAGGATAGTCTCAATAGTTTCACCACAATGTTTTTTTTGTAATATGACACCTTTCAGGGTAGATGCAGTACAGCAACTCAGGCATGATTCAAGTAGCATATAAGACTAGAGAGATATCTCTGTATTTCTCTAGAACAGCCATTTCCAAGCCAAAAGCCTATTAAAAAGTTGTGGTGAACCAGTTTAGAAACTGCTTTAAACATAATAAATGTTTGAAAAAGAAAACTCATTAAAAAGGACACTAGAAACCTAAGGTCCATTAAAAACAACCCCTCGTTAAAGATCTTCTTTATGATCCTCTAGCCACTTTCTCTTCTGGGTTGTCAAGTTTGTTGGAATGGCTTGTAGACAAGATTAGCTTATTTCGTTAATAACCCACTAAGTCTTGCAACAATTAAAAAGACCTGAGAAATACCTTGTTATTACTATTGTACACATAATACTAAATAATGTTAAAGTATAGATGATATACAGAATAGTCTAAGTGCAAGCATGCTGCCTCAGAACCACAGATGATGCTGAATTCACTCAATACAAGAGGAGGAAAATTTAGACAATAGCAAAAATACAGTATTTTTAAATAAAAGTTGTGGAGTGGGATGAATGAAAGGCAAAAGTGAAAGAGAGAACTGATAAACTGAAGACCGACTGGACCTATTATGAAGGGGTATGCTACAGATTAGACAAACACACTGAGAGTTAAAGAAAAAGGATAAAAGAAAATGGATTTAAGGAATGGCAGAGCTTGAGAGAAAAAAGAGCAAGCAAGGTCTAAGAAAAATAAATCTGTTTCTCTTTCTCTTCCAACATCTCTGCTGAACTAATTTCAGCAGAGTGAGTCACAAACTTCAGAACAGCATTTTTTCCAGGCAGGTTTGCAGTGAGGATAACATTCACTGGCTGGCTACTCATTTCACTTTTAGAAAGTCCATCAAACCACACTTTCTCCCTTCAGCTTTGCTCGTGTAAGGAAGGCAAGCTTCCCTGGTGCCCGATATTCTGCCTAATCAGAATATCTGAATTTCAAGATCGCTTTCGAAGGCTCACAGCTGAATTACCTGATACCATTTCAAAAAATGCATTCTGAAGGCTGAGTCCACCTCATCCCCACGAAATCACCCTTTCAGAGCCTAGCAGAACTCAAAATGTTTAGTAAAGTTGCTGAATATGAAAGAGATCCATTTTAAAAGGTAGGAAGAAGGCCTAGAAATTAAATTTAGACTAGGATAACATGTTTTTAAAGTACAGTAGTGGTGGACAAGCTGTAGCCTGTTGGATGCAATGAGTCCCATGATGTCTTTGTGTAATTCTTCAGCATTCTTCAAACTACATGGCTGACATTCAATAGTGCAGCTGGAGTGTTGCTTCTCAGGGTTTGCCTGAGTTTTGAAAAACAAATTTCTAACACTTTCAGGTAAGAGCTTAATCTTTCCTTTTGTAAACAAGTTTTATTTTACAAAAGTGTCTTCTTGATTCTACTCGCATCGCACCCATCGATGGACTCTTGCATCTGATTGTCAAAACTTCAGTTTTGGATCACAAAACATCCCCATCTCTCTTTTAATTATTAACTTCCTAAAAGGCTGGACCAGCTTGACAAAGTTACAAGGCACTTTGTACTGGGGAGACATTTATCTCATCAAGGCACAGGGGCAGGATATTTGGTCTTGACAAAATACTTTGTGTGGCTCTGACAGTCTCTTTTGGCACAGCCAATAGTTGGAAGACACATCTAGACAGCCTGTTCTGGCTCTTGGCTATGCTAAAGGAAGCTATAGTTGGAGTTAGATATGAAGCAAAGCAACATGGCAACTTCCCTTCAGACTGAAGAGATGGGAGTGTTCATTGTTTTGTGAAGCAGCTTTGAAAGACACTTCACTCAAAACAACATCAAATTGAACCAACTCACCTTTGAAGCTTTGCCTTGGTCTGGAGGAGAAATAATTATTTTGGTGAGTTTTTCCAAGTTAATGTCCTCTGGGTGTATTTGATTGCACTCCCACCTAAGATTTTCTGGAGTGGAAAGAGCCCAAATCAGAAAATGAACAAATCTTAAAATGGTTTGCCATTGTTTCAATACCAGATTCAATCTATTTCATCTCCCTACTAAATCAATCTTCAAGAAGAAAGGAAAACAGAAGGTTAGAGTAGTAGATAATATGATATCTTTTAATGATCTCGGAGAATAGCTTATTCATGGAAGACCTTCTGAATGCTGATGTTCCATTATTGAATAGTTGAATTGGAATCCATTCCTGGAACAGACAAGAATGTTCTCCCTGTTTATTTGGTTTCAATTTTCTTTCTTTCTTTCTTTCTTTCTTTCTTTCTTTCTTTCTTTCTTTCTTTCTTTCTTTCTTTCTTTCTTTCTTTCTTTCTTTCTTTTTTAAAAGTGTGTCAGGAATATCTGCAGTGCCCACTGCTGATGTAATGCAAATCTAATTCTCGGCTCATTTAGTTACTGCCTCAATCGGAAAACAATACCTAGTGGGAGTGATGATTAAATAGTAACAGCAGAGATATAACAAGCCTAGATAAATGAAATAAATTGCAGGGAACATATTAAAGGCAGGGTTTTTGGCATTATCGTCTTACAGCCTTAAAGAATGCTATCTGTGCTTTTATTCCTTAATCTCTTGTAATTATGGTCATCCCATAAGGTATGGGAAGAATAAAATCATGATAAAAGTTTCGTTCATTTTTTATTAAAAAAGGAGCTTTCCTTGCAAACCATTATTATTATTATTTTTATGAAAGAGGAATTAGAAGAAGCTATTTAACATGGCAGGATATATCAATAGAACACCCAACCGTTGAACAAAAATAGGAATGGTAAAAACTTTATTTTGTTGGGGATTTTATTTATTGGAATTCACATATTTTTCATTTTTTTTGTGCTACTGAATCATAGTGCACTGTGGAGATGTCAAAGACATCAAAGGCTTTAATTCCAAGTTAATCAGGAGCTCCCACGTGCAAATCAAGCTTCTTTAGCAATGTATATTGATATACCTTTTTAGTTGTTTCTGGCAGGATCAAGTCATTAAAAAGCAGCAGTTTTACTTTTAAAATCATATCGATTTTTTGGGACCATTTTCCTCACATTTCAGTTCTTCCAGAATTATTCATGTGTGTGTGTCTTCTCCTCCCTGCCACCCTTCTCCTTTATCATCGAGCACACCTGCATTGATAAAACACTGCAAAACTGGGGGAAAAAAAATAAAAATAAAAACAGTCGTAAGGTGGTCAAATGTTTGTGCTTCAATATGCTTTAGATGTGCAACACCTAGTTTTATCTTTTGATTTTCTGTAAAAAACCACAGCCATAGTGGACCAGACATGAATGCTCTAATACCGTCAGAGGGGACAAGTGACATCTTTCAGTGCTTTTCTCTCTCATTATTTCTTTATATTTCTTTTTTATATATATAAAATTTTATTGATTTTCTAATTTTTACAAATCATAAGTGCTTAATAAACTATGTGTTGTCTGGGTACATTTTTTACTCAACAATACATATTAATGTTATTCTGTATCTTCCTTTTCTTTGTTCTTCAATATCGCTCTTAGTTTCTGCACATTCTGACATTTTCTTAATCCTCTCTTCTTCAAGTGACGTTTCTTCACTTTTCAAACACTAAACAAATGCAATTCTTTCTACTATTAATACATATGACATACATACAACATTAAACATGTGTTTCTTCTTCATCTTATTTTTCTAATATTGTATCTACTAACATTGCTTCTAAATTATAGCATCCTTTCTATCCAATTCGTAACTCAATTTTATTTGCAATTACCTTATTAGACCAATACCCTGTTTTCCCAGCTCTTGTTTTCATTTTGTTTTCCCTTCAATGTTCAAAATATCTTTATACATTACGATTTTCTCAACAATAGTTACATTGAGGTGAGTAAAAGCTTCCCTTATTAAAAACCATCCAGTCACCTTACTAGACCAATACCCTGTTTTTCCAGCTCTTGTTTCCATTTTGTTTTCCCTTCAATGTTCAAAATATCTTTATACATTACGATTTTCTCAACAATAGTTACATTGTGAGTAAAAGCTTCCCTTATTAAAAACCATCCTGTTATTTTCATGCTTCCCTTCTCATAGAAAAATACATCATACTAAGTATAAATCATATCTTTCTAAATATAGTCTTTTAATATCTAAAAGTTATCTGTTTCTAGCCATATTCAAACACCTGTTTGGTAACATGAGGCCCCAACCAATCGATCAAATCCTCTATTTTCTTTAGTCTAACTTTAGCTTTCTTTCTTTGCCAGATAGGTTTCCAAAACCATGTATTTAAGTCATCAAAGCATTTTTCCTCAATTTTTATGGGTACTCTTTGTGATAGAAAAAGCCATTTGAGTAAGGTATTTCTGAGGGGGAGTTCAGCCCAGTCATATTCATTGAAAAGCTCCCACTTTCTTTCTCCCTCAGCTTTTCTTTTCATTTCTTGTTTCCCAGTTTCTAACGCTTCTTCTGAGGGCTCTATAGTCTGTTCTATACAATCTTCTTCCTTATCTTCAAGCATATTCTGAAGTCTTGAGGGATGGTGTGTTCTTTCCATTTCTGATATTATCTCTGGGTCTTCAGTATTTTTCTTTGTCTGTGTCAGTCTATAGTTTCCCCCCTTTATTTCCTCTGTCTTTGGATCATTTTTTCTAACCTGTCTTCTATTTTCTGGGTTACTTGTTCTTTCTTTGTAGTCATTTTCTGGGGAGTCCCTAAGTTAAGAACTTGCTCCTTTATCTTATTCATGTTCTCTTTAGTCTCTTCATGGTTTCTTCTTGAATCATCTCTATGTAACTCAATTGTCTCTTGAATTGATTGCAATAGAAGTTGCATTTCTTTCAGGAAATGATTAGTTCTTTGTCTCTGGTATGCCATATTGTGGGCTTCAGGGGTAGATACTTGAGGTGGTTTTTCACCACTTTTGGCTAGATGTGGAGCATTTATTTTTGTTCCCTCCCTCTATTTATATTTCCCAAGTGTTTGTCTTGTTTGACAGGACCAATCTTATAATCAGTACAGTAATATACCACTTAAAGTTAAATTTAGGTTAAAATCATCTCATATAGTTCTTATAGTCTTTATGTGTAGCCTTTGTAATCCAATAAGTTCCACAATATAAGTCTATCATCAACCAGGAGTATTTTGTCACAACTCTTCTGTCCAAGAGTCCAAAGATTTCAATCCAAATAATGTTTGTAATCCAGAGTGTCCAACCACCTTAAAGTCAATCCTTTAGTCTCCCCCCAGTAAAAAAGAATAACCAAGAGGCAGAAAGTAAAAAGTTAAGATTCAGTCAATATTTGTAGTCCAGAATAGTCAGCAAGTTTAAAAATAGTTATATCTTCCACCAAGTAGAGAGTAGTCCAAAATATTTTTCTCTGTTTCCAGCTGATCTCTGTTGAACTGAAAGCTTAGCTGAAGGTCAAAGAAGCTGAGCGTTATCTGTGTCTAGGCCAGTGGTTCTCAACCTGTGGGTCGGGACCCCATTTGGGGTCGATCGACCATTTCATGGGGGTCGCCAAGCAAGGCTGTCTGCCATTTTTTTGTCCGCCATTTTTTTTGTCTGCCATTTTCCCCCTTTTTCGATGGGTGCCTTACCTCCCTTGGGCTGGGCCAGCTGGTGGTCGGCCTGCTCCATCTCTGCCGCTTGCCAGCTATGCCTCGGCCGGCGCAGGGGGCGGAACCACGCATGCGCGGCGCTCCCGGGCAGGGAAAGTCCTTGACTTACAACCGGTTGGGTAGTCCTCAACTTACGACCGGTTTAGTCCTCGACTTACAACCGGTTTAGTCCTCGACTTATGACCAGTTTAGTCCTCGACTTACGACCAGTTGGGGTTGTGGCATTAAAAAGGTTGAGAACCACTGGTCTAGGCATTGTGCCAAATGCTCTAGCTGCAATAAGCTTAATGCTGTACTTCTATGTCACCACTAGATGTCCTCAGATGTCCATTTTCCAACACAAAATAAATTATTTTCGCTTTAAAGTTTCTTGAATTTCACCCAATATTCTTTCCAAAGAGAAAACCCTTAACAGATTTCTCAATTCTGTGATTTGTCAACACTCTGCCTTGTAGAACTTCCACTTTAGTATCATATTGTTCTTTGTTTTCTCCCCATAAACGATTCACCCACCACTTTTTTTCCCCCTCTGGAAGGGGGGAGCAAAAGTCCCCTTTCTTCTCATGCTTGGGGATTTATTGCTTTATGGGAGTTTGTCTTATACAGTAGTAGAGAAAGGATTAATAATCTCACCCAGTTCCACACACGTTGTTTAAAATGCTGATAATGCTGGTTTTTTCTTTATTCGGTTGCCGATGGCTTGGGCTAGCCACAGAAGTGCAGCTAGCTTTACCCTGCTGTTTGGAGGGCTTTCCTCAGATCAACAGATTGACCACCATCTTTCCATGATCTACGAGGGTCCCTCCTTGTTCATCACCTCTCCGGGGCAACTTTAGGCCCATTTAGAGCCCCCTGGCAGGGCAAAAGCAGCCATGGGAAGCAGAGCTTCTCTTTCCTTCGGCTGTGATGTCATGACGTAAACGAGAAGTCATTTCTTTATATTTCTATACCACCCTAACTACCCAAGGCAATTTACATAAAGAAAAGCTCTCAAAACATCAAGGAAATAGATTAATAATTAGAAGCCGAGCTTAGTCCCCAATCCATTTGAAAAACTTGTTGGAACAAGATGGTTGCCATTACTTAATGAAATAGAGGAAGGAAAGATCTCTTAATCTCAAGAGGCAAGGTATTCCACAATGTGGGGACTATCACTAAGAAAGTGCTCCTTTGGGCACTTTCATCTCACCTTAAATATAATGGGAACCCAGGGTAGACCCTCTGCACATAAACTCATAGGAGTCTTGTTGGAAAGGATGGTCCTGTAAGGACATTAGGTTAAACCTTGTAGGACTTTTTAAAAAATTGAGCAAAGCAGTCAAGGAACAAAAAGATGTTTCATATGTGTGTGGAATTAAAGGGCAGTTTTTACAACAGAAGAATGTTTGTTTGTTTGTTTTAAAAAATGGGTTTCCTAAGCTTCTGTTTTGAGACTAGCTGGTCAATCTGGGAACTGACTGCTGGACCATGTATGTTCTAACTTCTTCTCCCTCAGGGAAGAGATCTGGGTCTCTGGCTTCAAGAAAACACCCAAACCCTTTAGGAATTTACTTGAACTTATGCAGATCTCCAAATGGGGAGACAAAAAGGATGTGCATGCACTTTTGTCCCATTTTCTTTCCATCTTTCCTGTATTCAGTTGAAGATATCAAGAAAAGATGTTCACCTGAATGTGAGAATTATTGTCAATGTAATCTGGAATCCTTTAGGTCTCTTAGAAACTTACTCAAATGCTCTTTCATGTAGCCATAGACACATTAAGTCAGGGGTCTTCAAACTCGGCCCTTTTATGACTCATGGACTTCAACTCCCAGAATTCCTCAGCCAGCATGCCTGGCTGAGGTATTCTGGTTGTTAAAGTCCATGAGTCATAAAAGGGCCAAGTTTGAAGACCTCTGCTTTAAGTGAAGCTGGTTAAACCCCAGTTTTAGACCTTTTACCTAAATGCACGGAGGATGAGACCAGATGTGTGGGTGCTGTTTTCTCCACACTGATCTAAAGATTTTGAAAAAACCAAAACCAAAACACCACCTGACTTTCCCAGTGCAAATTTTACTTCATTGTCCTTATGCTGAAGCTTATGATAAGGGAGAGAGTATAAACATGGAATCAAAACAAATGTTTATCTCCAGCACTGTTGACACCAGGCAAAATTCATTCTCAGTTCTTTCATGTGTGGTACTAATCAGATGCTGAGTGAGTTATTGCTTTATAACCAGCAACCAGCAATGAAAGCATCATTGTTGTTCATAGAGATCTATCTCTCTAGATCATGTGTCGATGTGTATGAGAAAGTTATTATAAGCTAAAGCATATAAAGTAGTGCTTTATGCAATAAGTAGTGCTTTATGCAATAAGACTGCTCATTCACTTTGATGAAAAGGGAAAAAAGTAAAAATATGTATATTCAAAAGAAATATATAGAAACCTAAACTATAATTTAAAAAATGAGTTGGAAAGCCATTACATATGTTGGCATTTGTTCCTTTTCTTCAGATGCCTTAAATATTTAAAAATTATTAAATGTAAATAAATAAATAGATAAAATATTAATTAAACATTTAAAAAGTTGCATGAGAAATATTATATGAAGGGATCATGGGATGGGACCTCAGTTTGCCCATTACCCTCAATGGAATTAAGACTGAATTTGCCCATTGTTCTGGAAAGAAAGAGACAGACAGACAGACAGACAGACAGACAGACAGACAGACAGTTTGGTCTGGAGATTAAGGCACCAGCTAGAAAGTGGGAGATCATGAGTTCTAGTCCTGACTTAGCCATGAAAGCCAGCTAGGCCAGTTGCTGTCTCTCAGCCCAACCCATCTTACAGGGTTGTGATTGTGGGAAAAATAGGAGGAGGATATATTTGTTGGATGTTTGCCAACTTGAGTTGTTTGTAAAAAAATAATAAAAGCAGAATACAAATAAATAAGAAAACAAATAAAATAAAAAACATAGATGTGTCTATCCATGGTTACAATATACACATATATACTTTATTTAGGGCCATTCCAGAATGATTTATTAAAGGGCTGACCCCCAATCCCTGATCTAGCAGAAAAGTAGGCCAGCATAAATTAGGCTGCCCATAATGTCAATCTCTGTTCTACAACAGTAATGAGGCTGGTGAAGAAGGACCTTGTGTATTTCTTGCAAGTTAAGCAAAGGAATTGGATTTTACCAGATGTGTTTCACCTTTAATTCGCTAGAAGGAAAACTACCCATCAGCTACTTAGAAGGTGAGGTTAGCTACCGATAAGTTGCCTGGCAGAGAATTTGCAGAGGAGGAGGGAGATATGGCATGACTCAGAAAGCAGTACTATCAGTACTCCTGCTTGGCACTACCATTCTTACTTTTTGTGTGTGTGATCTGTCAGTTGGACTATTTCTGAATGGAACATTTCTTTTTTGAAAGGGCACTTAACTCATATTCAAAAATTGTCAGCCTGGGTGGGTGGGGTGTATATAGGAGAAACCAGGATATGATGATAGTAAGTAAACTGTAACCTCAACTTGTACTTCAAAGGAATGGTAGTCCTGGGACTGAGTAGTGATGCAGTGGTCAGAATGCAGTATTGCAGGCTAACTCTGCTGACGTTGCCAGGGGTTCGATTCCTTCGATCCTGACCGGCTCAAGGTTGACTCAGCCTTCCATTCTTCCAAGGTCAGTAAAATGAGGACCCAGATTGTTGGGGACAATAGGCAGACTCTGTAAACTACTGTAAACTGCTTAGGGCTATAAAGCACTGTGAAGTGGTATATAAGTGTAAGTGCTACTGAATGAGCAGTAGCAATTATACTTATATATCACTTCAGAGTGGTTTACAGCACTCTCTAAGTGATTTACGGAGTCAACATATTGTCCCTAACAATCTGGTTCCTCATTTTACTGACTTTGGAAGGATAAAAGGCTGAGTCAACCTTGAGCCGGTCAGGATCGGACTGCTGGCAGTAGGCAGAATTAGCCTGCAATACTACATTCTAACCACTGTGCTACTATGGCACAGAAGGCACTAGCACCAAAGAGCTGGGGGATGGCCATGAAGAGCACTCAGTGGTGATTGGCCCATATATAATAAAACAAATTTCATCACTGAATCTAGACCCAGTTCTAGCCCTACCTGCACCAGGAAGCCTTGATGACGAAAACTCATGTTCAAATTACCATGCTGTTGGATTACCACAATGTATTGTATGCCTCTGGAAATCACACAGAACCTGCAGCTGGTATACAATGCAGCAACCAGACTTTGAAGAGTAGTGGTTATTATCCTTAAAGCCTTTTATGGCATAGCACTGGGTAGGTCAGGAATTACCTTGCCAGATTGGAATTGGTCTGTTCAGTCTAAACATCTAGACAGAGCCTGTTGAAAGAGGTGCCCAGCGAAATGTGTCACCAGCAGATTTTCTTTAGTGGTAGCAAAAATGTTCTGGAATAAATTTGCCCTGCAAATATTTTTGATCTTGTCCTTCCTCGCCTCTTGCAAGGCTCTTAAACCAGCTTATGTATCTTTGCCTTTCATTGCTTTGGGTTACCATTAGAGTTAGGAGTTTCCCCTCTCCTATATATACAGTACATGCAGTTGCTTTAATATAAATCAGTCCACTGCATCTTTATTTTTTTTTAAAAGAAAAAGCAAGTGTATATCTTTTGCAGCCAAGGCCTGAATGCTTCCAAAGGTTTCATGCTAACTTCTTGTAAAGCTTGTCTAAAAATTAATTGATAATTAGGCCTGATGCTACATTTGAACACACCTTGGCAAGTTGCCTTCTGGTGTCTTCAGTCTTTAAGTGATCTGTCCGTTGGACTACCACTCTCTCTACTTAATCTGCCCCATCCTATCAGTGTGCCAAACCCGGACGTGGCAAACTACCACACAGAGATAGCACTGAAGTGGCTGCTACTCCCATCATCCTTATTACCCTTGAGCTATATTTAGTGGTGGGATTCAGCCAGTTCGCACCACTTCGGCAGAACCGGTAGCTAGTTTTTTGTTGCCCAGGCCCAGAATGGACTTCCGGAAGCGGCATCCTCACAGAGAACCGGTTGTTCACCTATTTGAATCCCACCACTGGCTCTATTAAACAGAGCGGGTAGATGTATGAAAGGAATCTCGACATCAGCTCCAATGAATTCTCCAGGCCTTTTGATCCCAGCATTTGCTCAAACATACCAGATGGCTGTCAGTTCCTCGCCTGTGAATCATAATAGCATTAATTCTTAACCTATCAAAGAAGCTACTTTCTCTATTTCCCTTTTGATATCCACACTGTTTTCCCCTTTAAAGATTAGGCGAAGGCCTGTGTTGCTTCACTGGACTCCCTGTGGTAAGTATTTTATGATGAACTGAAATTTATGCACTGCGGAAAATACCTGCTTATGAATTCATGCCACTTCGCTACTCCGAAGCAGATTCCTTTCTCCGATGCCTTTAAATCTGATGACAAAACAGAGATTTAAAATGGGGAGGGAAAAAAAACATTTTAAACCACAACAGCTATAGTCAATCTGTTTAGGTGATTGTAACTAGAAATAATTCTCAGATGAATACTTTTTAAACTACTGTACAGGAACTGAGAAAGGGAAGAGAAAGAAAAGCTGGTTTCCCTAGAAACGAGGACAAACTGTGCAAAAACTCCCAGAACAGACCTTTGTTGCTGCTTCTTTTGCAATGAAGCATTCTGTTCAGGTTGGTGTCTTCCAGGGAGAACGACACATCCTGTAGCTGGTTCAAAGTTGTCAAATGACCTGAAATAGAGATCGCATGCTAAAAATGCCAGCAGGGATCAGCTTGTGGGCAAAGCTGCCGGTGCATCCTTATTGCTATAAATTAGGCTATGTTCAATCATCTATTGGTTTTATCACATCACTTTGAAATATCTGATTACTGTATTTTCCGGCGTATAAGATGACTTTCTAAACCCTGAAAATCTTCTCAAAAGTCGGGGGTCGTCTTATACGCCCAGTCGTCTTATACGCCGGAAAATACGGGTATTCTATTTTATTCCTTTACACATGTGGTTTGGCATATTTTCTCTCTCGCTCAAACTCTATATTTTAACTGGAAAAGTTGGGGGTCGTCTTATACGCCCAGTCGTCTTATACGCCAGAAAATATGGGTGTTTATCATGCATAAATGAGCTGTACTGCAAAAATAAATATGAGTAAATTGCCGGAAACCATTGTCATCAGTCAACCTCATATAACTAAGAGAAAGGTAAGAAACTGACATGATTCCCAAGAGGCATTCTCCTCCAAGGAAAAATAAATAAATAAACCTTGTTAAACATTAAATAGAATACAAATGATACAAAATATTCAAAAGCCTGAAACAGAAAGCAAGAAGCATTTTTATGCAGCTTGCATCTTGCTAGCTAACCATCCAGATTTGTAGGTCCTTAGGGAGTTTCTGGGAAAAGGAGTGATAATGAGATTGCCCACTTGCACTCTGGACACCTGTTCCTCATCAGTAGACTGCAGGAACTGAGAATTTTGCCATTAGCTTGTGAGTTGAATGGCTTGCGAGTTGAGGAATGTCAATCAGATGTAGCCTATATGGACACAATGTGTGCAAGAGCCTTATTTCTTAACCACTTTTGGACAGAATTAATTTACAGCTAAGGAGAGATTTTTTGAGCAGCAGGATAGGATTCCATCTGGTGAGTAACTATTATTACCTTTTGGATTATAATGCAATAAATAAAAAAAAGTGTTTAAAGACCAAAAGTTTAATAAGAAGTCAATGTAAAAAAGTTTAAAATGAATAAAGGCGATATTTATTTTGAAAGATTATTTGTTGGTGAAGGTGATCGTGAACACATTAGAATTAAACTGGAAAAATGAACCTTATCTTTATGGGAACTTGTTAATTATTAAAGAGTGCGGACAATTGGTGCATTTTATAAATGAATCCTCCAAATGAAAACAAAGTATTGTTTTGTAAACAAAGAGAGATTAATGGATATTTTAAATGGAAATTTGTGTTTAATGGAGGATTGGAATGATTTTCCTACAACTGGACAGAAGTTCAAGAAAAAAATATTAAACTCATTCAAGGAAAATTACCAAAAGTTTTATTTTATCTGATGGATAATTTAGGACTGGTTGATATACTGAGAGAAATTCAAAAGAGTATAAATACTTTCCTGAAAGTCATAAATCCTTTTTAAGAATAGATAAGATTTGGATTTCAGAGAACCTGGCTACTAATGTTTCTAAAATAGAGATATTACCAAAGACCTTTTCATTTCATAATCCTGTGAGTTTGGTTTACAAAAGAAAATCCAATTCTTTAAGATGGAGATGAATTGAAATGTTTCTAGGAAGAAACAATAGTGAAGAACTGTTAAAAGAAATTAAAATATATTTTTGAAAATTATGCAGGTAGAGGTACGTTCTAAGAATGATTCGGGATGCAAGTAAAGCTTTTATTAAAGGTTATTTTATAAAAGATACTAGTGAGCTCTAAAAGAAGAAGAAAAAACACTAGCTATTTGGGATGAAATAAAGAGAGAAAAATGAGTTTGCAAATAAGTGGCTAGCATATAAACTACAAAAGGAAAAGGAAAGGAAAATTGTACTGAAATTAAAGAGGGCCATACAAATATGTGTTCCATCTCTCTGGAGAAAATAGATGAATAGATGAATATTTAAGAAACAAAATTTACTTAATATTACAGAAGAAAAGATACAGGTTATTAATAGACCTATAACAACAATTAAAGTTTTTGAAGCTACAAAAAAGATTAAACTAGAAGAAGTCTTGGACAAAGTGGATTTTATTACATTTTTTTTGAAGGTGAACTTTTACAACCTTTACAAAACACTGTGAATTGGGAGGAAAGATGGCAGATACTTGGAAAAAGGCCAATATGGGACTAATAACTAAAGAGGGACAAGATTTGTCTTTAACAAGAAACTATAAGCCATTATTGAATAATAACATGTTCACAAGCATTTTAGCGGATACACTGAAAATAATTTCATAAGAATTATTCATGAGGATCTATGTGGGTTTTTCATTGACACAGTTTGTTTATTAGTTTACAATATAAAATACAAAAATATAAAAGAAAATAGTAGGAAAATAAGGGAAGAAGGGAGGAGGAAAGTGTGGGGCAAAGGGGAAAAAAAAGCAAGAAAAGGCATTGACTTTTGATTCCCTTTGGTGCAGTAGAATAAGATAATCACATCAAACCTCAACTTTTTACTTTTACATAATAATATAAACTAGCCATTTCTATAACAACAAACCTATTAATCAGTAAAACCCAAAATCAAAGTTTCATGTTTTTTTCCGCCTCAAACACCTCAAAAAGTCTAGAAGCAGTTTCCAAGTACAAACAAAAGTAATTGTATTTTTTTTTAATCAAAGCAGACAATTTGTACATCTCTGCTAACTCCATCAGGTTTTGCAACCATTCATCGTTGGTATTTAACACCACATAAGTTGTCAAGAATGTATATAAAGGTATTTCAAATGAATGTTGCAAATGTAAAGAAGGGACCTTTTATCATTTATTGTGGACATGTGATAAAGCAAAGAAATACTGGAGTAGGATTCACATCTTAATACAGAAGATTCTCGAAGTGAATATAAAGTTAAAACCAGAAACTTTTCTTCTAGGTTTAATGGGAAAAGACTTGAATTTTTATTTTTTGGGGGAACTTTGATATTATATATATTGATGGCAGCAAGATCTATGTGGGTTTTTAACGAAAGACAGGTAAAGGACAATGTAAGAAATGTGCTGGACATTTTGAAATATTTGGAGAACTTTATGGAAAACAAGCTGCATTCATTTTCTTCGATACCAGAGAAAGCCTTTGACAATTTGAACTGGCCTTATTGTTCAACATTTTGGAAGATAAGAATTTTGGAAAGAATTTTATAAAATGGGTAAGACTGATTAACACTTTATAGAAAGCACAAATGGAGGTTTAACAAAGCCCTGTGAGATACAGAATGCTTTGCTACTGAGGAATGGGATGTATTGTAAGAGGTGAAAGTGAAAAGGAGAATAAAAAACTTGGGAGAAGTCAGTAGAGACATATGTCTTGTAGGTTCAAGTTGATGTCACCAGCCATGTCTCTCAAGAGCCACAAGGCAAAGATACATTCACACTATTCTGACTGAAATTAATGCTGCCACTGGTCTGCGAGTAATTCCTGGGAAAAAGTATTTCCTCCTTCTAATCATTTCCTACCAGCAAGCAAAGAGGTAATCATCTTTGGCAAAATGCTCCATTGATGGTCTGGGCTTGCTGCTACAAGACCTTCCAATTCTAATACTTTCATTCCCAAAAGAATCAAAAGGAAGAAGCAATCTATATTGACAGGCAAAGTCCAGCAAAAGCCATTTTTGGATTGCTATTGATTGCTGATTGAGGTTGTCACTTAAGAGAGCTGAGTTGGATGTTTCTTTCTTTCGGATCCTGTGTGGAAAATGCAAGGGGTAAAGTCACCATCTAGTGACCTCATAAGGCTACAAATCATGACAGGCAAGCAATCAGTAACTAAGTAGGGCACAGCTACTGCTGAATGGGAAGAGTTCCACCCAGAATTTGTCAGAGTGCAAGCTAATTATCCTGCTGCTAAATGGTCCAGATTGTCCTCATCAAGAAAGATTGTGTCTGATAGGTTTTCTCCACAGAGTTCTCCTAAAGAAGAATTTCATGACTTGGATCAGAGCCTATCAAAGAGCAGGGAGTTATATAAATTCTTGGGGGGAAAAAATATGGAGCCATGGACTATTGATTAACATCATTCTTTGCAGTTTAAAAGTATATGCTGTTCTCACAATGAGTAAGATTTATTTATTTTTAAGTCTCAATTTTTCCTTAGGCAGCTGCAGTTGGTAAAAATTTATATATATTTCGTTTTGCACCTGCAGGTTTATTTTCTCTCTTTTAATGCAATCTTTAAGTTACATTTGGAAAGATGCATGGCTATATGCCTAGTCTCCTCTATTTAGAAGGAAAGTAAGACTCTGCTATTAATCTGCACCCCAGCTTTCACTTTTAATACTCATGTGTTGAATGTTAGTGGCTTAGTTGGTTTTTGAAGCTCACACTAACAGTTTTTATAGTATATTTGTCTTCAACCTTGTGAACAACTAGCAGGTATAAGCTGAAGTTGCTTTTGGATTTTTCACCCTTTTTATTGCAAACGTCTCCTTTTTAAGGGCTAGCTTCACTTTTCCTTTTTGTTATTCATTGATCGATCATTTGTTAGTTATCTAGAATAGAAAATACAATTCTTTAATCTTGTTTGCATTGGAACGTGGCTTCAGAATCTAAAGCCCCTTGAACTTGCCTGTAAGTGACAAGTGGTAGAATATGACAGAAAGTGAAAGAGCAATAGGTTTATACTTCTGTTTTTGACCAGTGGTGATAACTGTAACATAAAATTTAAAAAAAAATCATTGTTGGTGTTGATGGTAGTTCAACACTGAAGACTTATTGCCCAATGATCTTCCAAGTCTAAAACTGCCATTGTTGTTGTTGTTGTTGTTGATGATGATGATGATGACAGCAACCAAAGCCATTTTGGAGCTGAACTGAATTTCTGGTGACCACATGGACACATCCATGCAGATTTTTTGGGGAACTGTGATAAGACATTGCCTTCTTCCAGCTGTCTAGCCTACTGGAATTCCCTAAGCAAGCTTGATCATGGACTATTGAGTTTGATTCAATACTGTGTGTTGTATAATAATCTCATACTTAATGGACTTGTTGCTTCATTTATTTGGATTACTTTACTTTGCTATTTGTTTTCTTATTGGTGGCATTGAAAGAGGTCATTCAAATTGCCATATAAATCACATAATAATACCATGTAATATTATGCGAATACTATATTTTTTGTACAGTCAATGACTATATCTACCATATTTTTGCTATAGGAACCTGGTTAGATCTATAGCATTTATCTATAGGAAGTTTGTGTCAGTAGCAGCTAGTGCAGCTGTGCAAAACTGAAGCTCAAACACTTTCAGAATGCATATTGTTTGCTGTATGTGTAAAACAGGTAATGTTGAAACTCCATATTTTGAGATAATATTCAAGGTGGATGCAGCGACATCAGAAAGATTCTGCATCTCCTTGAACTTATCTCACGTTGGTCTTAGCCAAAATATGGATTCTTTCATAGAATAGTATTACCCCCTAGCATAAGATTTCGTAATATTTGGTTCCTGATGTAGATTTCTTTTTCTGGCAATCCAAGTCCAAATGATTAGAATCATTTGTGAAATTTCTCTGATGCTTTTTAAAATCATTTCTGCACTTGAAACCCAAAACACTGATGGGACAGAAATCATAAAAGGAATGACATTATCATTTGTGGCAAGTTTTGAGTGTCTTTGTAATAATAGATAACACACCCTAAAGCCTGAAGCAAGTAAAATAGTAATCAGCCTTGCATCGAGAAAAAAATGTTTATTTTACAAATTATTAATGGCTCAGAGGTCCCCTTGAAGCTGGTCATTATTTCAGTATATACACCATGATAAGAATCATATAACACTTTGACTATATTTGCATTTTAAAAATACAATATACAATATCTGCCTGATGTAACAGAATCCTGTGCAATTCTTGACTTTTCTAGGTGCATACAACTTAATAATAAATAATGGATAGTCTTGGATGGAATATTTGTACCACATTGCTCTTTTGTGGCATTGAAACTTGTCCAGATGTATGGTAGTTCATTCCATTCCACCTTTCTTTTACAATGTTATTAAGTTTGCTATAGAACATAAAGATAAAAACTAACAAACATAAATAATCAGAAAGAGGGACAGATAGAGAAAAAAATAAAGGGAAAGATAGAGTGAGAAGACAAAAACTATAGAAGAATACAACTATAATAGCAATAGCGCTTAGACTTATATATCACTTCATACTGCTTTACAGCCCTCTTTAAGTGGTTTACAGAGTCAGCTTATTGTCCCAACAATCTGGGTTCTCATTTTACTGATCGCGGAAGGATGGAAGGCTGAGTCAACCTTGAGCTGGTGAGAATCGAACTCCTGGCAGTGGGCAGAGTCAGCTTGCAATACTGCATTCTAACCACTGTATTGTAACCACTCAAAAAAAAAAAGAGTTCCAACTTCTTTTTACAAAGAATACAAATAAAATTTAAATTCAATCCTTAATTTAGGACTATACTATAGTATCCATTTTTCAGTCCATACTTTGGATTGTTGGTTTTTTTCTATTTCTTGCAAAAAGTCTATAAAAGACTTCCATTTAGAGTTAAATTTTGCCAGTATCTTTTCTCTAATGAAAGACCTTAATTCTGCCATCTCTGCCAGCTACATCACCTTTAATAACTGCTCTTCCATTTTCGCTTTGGTAGAATCTTTTCAACATTGATATATAAGAGTTTTGCAGCTATTAGCAAATAAGATTAAAATGCCATTATTTTTTTTTCAAGAGTTTTGCCTATCAACACCATGTCTCTCAGCACTGGATACTTCCTAAGAGAAATTGGAGGCAGTTAATATTTTTATACCTGGGGACATACATTGTGTCAATCTTGGTTTGCTCAATAAGTCATAGTTGTTGAGATTCCATATTGTAGTAACATATAAATTCTGTTTTACAAACCACAAGAGTTCAGTCTATTAAAGATGTAAGCAGAAACAAAATGAATCATCCTAGATTAGTGTTACAATAGTTACAGTACAATAGTTAGAGGAATAATTGTAATTTAATGGCATGTAAGATGTTGATAGGATTGCAAAATGAATCAGTTTGGAAATATGCTTTGAAGATACGAAATATGGAATTTAACTATGTGGATAAGAAGAAAAACTAACCTCCTCTCTTACTACTTAATGTAAGATTAATGTTAAATATGATTCCTTATGTTCTATTTGTCTCTATTTATGTTTGTTTCAGAATTTGTTTAGGGTTATTGGTGAAAAAGATTAATTTTATTTTCTGAAGTCTATTTGATGTTCTGTTTCTTCCTTCCGTCCCTCTAGTCTAATAAGAGAAATCCTTTCCTACTTAATAAAGAAATGATATGTTTCTCGGAGGCAGAGTGTAGAACTGTGGGAATAATGGTTAATGGGAAGCTGAAAGGCAGGAAATAAAATATGTTCAAGAAAGGTTTGGGCTGAAGGCTAATAGGAACATTGCATATAGGCACAGATGGTTTATGAGCTATATTTACCAATAAATTGGGGGGGTGTTAGCTAACAGCAAGTTTTTTTTTTTTTTTAGTGTAGCTCTATATGGATGGTTGGTAGATGCTAAGTCCAACAAGGCTGGCAATCTCAGGAATGGAGGATCACCTGGATTTCTGCAAAGATCTTTAGTGCTAGTGGGATAATGTAGCAGAAGCTTGAAAGCCTGCCAAAGTATTTGTCCTGCACAGTTTACACCTAGTGCAATTAAGGTGGAGTTACTCTGAGTCTCTCTCTCTCTCTCATGCTTCCCTCTCTTCTGAACTCTAAATTCCTCCAGATTGATCCTGTTTCCTCCCTTTGTGATATTGTTGGAAGTTGACAAAATATTATGATTGACATGCTATGATTGCTATGATTCCACAAGAAAATAATTAGAAAACACTGGGAGATAATTTAGGAATGACAAAGCCTAAAGCAAACATCATTTCCAAGATTTTGGAGAACACTAAAGGGCTAGAAGGGAAATTTATTAAGTTTGGA
This sequence comes from Protobothrops mucrosquamatus, assembly GCF_001527695.2. Lineage (NCBI taxonomy): Eukaryota > Metazoa > Chordata > Lepidosauria > Squamata > Viperidae > Protobothrops > Protobothrops mucrosquamatus. The sequence continues at coordinate 148,840 of NW_015387908.1, read as the reverse complement.
TTGAAACATTTTGGAGGCCCTGTAACGAAATAGCCTTAGCTAAATTAAAATTTAGACTGAGACATACTTAGAATTCTTAGTCCTGACTGAGTACAGATATATGTACTAAATAGAAGGTGGGAGGCCTTGTCAGAAAGCAAAACTATTAATTTCCCTCATCCTCTCATTTTTAAAATTCTTTTGCTTTACAGTTTTTACTTCTGCCATGTAATTTAAAAGGAAAATTTTGTAGTAAATGAAAGAGAGCATTCTGTTTCTAAGCCAAAATCATAGCTAAGGATCTCCAGAATGACTTCCTCTGACATATCTTTTAGAAATTGAGATCTTTAGAGTAATCCCTGCACTTTAAGGTAGCTTATTATCTTCGGGTTAAATCAATGAAGATATTTTATCACCACTTGGAAGAGAGATTCAACTGCAGTGAAATCAGTTCCAATGTAATGAATGGGAGGAGGCAACATTTATGTTCTGCCTCGGGCAGAAAAAAATGACCTATTCAAGATAAATTATGTTGGTCTCTTCTTTATAACGAATATAGCTTACTTGGTATTGCAATCTCCATATTTCAAATGAGAGGTTTGGAGTGAGGTGAGAAATTGAAACTTGGAAGCAATAACCAAGTGAGGTCACGGCAAAAGCAATATTTAAATGGAGGGGACTTTATTAGAAACTATATTTTGCAGTTGCTTTAAAACTCACTAAGGCTCTGCTTTCCTTATGAGGTAAGTACCTTAGTACCTCAGGGATCAAAATTTGAAGAGGTCTAAAAGGTTTATGTAGCTCAAGCGATTTCAGTTTATACTCATGGACTATAGATGGACTATTTTTTCAAGCAGAGTAAACTATTGTAACTCCACTGTTAAGAAAAAGAATGCCTCTATATTGCTACGAATATGGAACTTGGAATCTTCATATGACCATAGAGTTTCATTAAATCATATCTACTGTCATGTGTCTGACTAATGAAATGCTTTAAAGAATTTCCAGGCATGGTTTAACCTAAAAAAACCCTTTATTAGCAGAGACTTATTTAGATTACATTATCCACAGGCCAAACTAAAACATTTCTGGGGTTTGAAGCATAGTCCTCTTTTCTCCAGTTTCAGGCATGCATATTTCAGAATGAAAATTTTGGGAGAAAAGAAATCTCATTTCCTATATTGACTGTGAAATTTTAGATTGAAAATTTAAAACATGAGTTGTCAGTCAAATAATGCACACAATTCACAAATCACAGTAAGCTATAAGTCTTGACTGACTGGTGCAAAAAATACACCCATTTATCAGGTTGTCTTCATCAATCAAATAACATTCAAACTAGCAATCCTTCATTTTAGGATTAGTTTGGGGGAAAGCATGAAATCAAAATGTAGAAACTATCCATAAAAAGACTCTGATCAGCCAATCATTGATCATGCCAACTAAAAAGATAGATGGCATTCTGGAGAGATTGGACATTGCCTATCTATACTACGAATAATAGATAGCTTTGTTGTGATTCCCCAGAGACACTTGTTTGTGAGATAGACAACTTGTATAAATTAGAAATAGATAAACAAACAAACAAACAAACAAATAAATATAGTTGGTGATCATAACCTATTGCTACAGTTCTGCATTTAATGAATCATATGTTGATATTCTGACAATGTAAGAGTATGCAAACTCAAGCCTAAGGGTGCAATATGGTAGGGACAACGATTGGAAATGAAATATAAGTCACTAGAAATATGTGACTTAAATAGAATTATGAATTTAAAATGCTGATGAAGACCTATATATTATATTGCTTAATCTTAAACTCTGATTTTTCAAATTAGGAGACTCTAATCCTTGCGAAGAATGTTTTTTTTTTTTTTAGTTTTTCACTGTTGACATGCCATCCCTAAGCACATAGATTTACATAGGGATTTTTAAATGGAAGCTCAGTGAAGATCACATTTTCAAACTTGTGATGCTGATTTTCCAGATCTTGTAGCTTTTAGCATGCAGGTACATTTTTAAACTAATTGCAGGAGAAAGATGGAATACACAAAGTAAACACATGAGAATTAATTTTCATAAAACACACACACAAAAAAACCCATCAGAGGATAATTTGTTTTGATTTGGCCAAAAACTAACAGTCTTCCTTTCTTTTGCAAGGGAATGAAATAAATGATAATAATATGTGATTTTCAGTATTTATACTTTGAGGATATTTGTCCCCAGGAAATGCTTAGCATAAATCTGTCAAGAATAATTTTGGTTTGACTTAAAGTTCAAGTTATTAAAACTTTAATGCTAGAGAGTGTTTAACAAGAGTTTGTTAAAAAGTAGCAATAACTGAAATTATTGGAAAAAAGGAATTTGAACAAGGGAGGAGGATTCCCCCCCCCCCTTTTTTGCCTCTCCTGTGGAAAAGCTTTGTTACATCAGTGGTTAGTAAATGGAGGACTATCTTTATCCACTTTGTCTCTTATGTAGCTAAGGAGCAGCTGTGTAGAATGCCCAACACTGTATTAAATTAAAATGGCAGTAATATTCAGTGACATCAGTACACTATTTACACAAGATAGTACAAATTGTGTGTTGCTTATACATGAGTATCCTTTTTTTAACCAATGTGCCTCTTTTTGAAAGTAAAAGAGGAAAAGCTGAAAAAAATACAACCGCCTCAATTTTAAGTGCTGACTTATTTTTCTATAGACAATAATATGTTAAGAGTGAATTGATTGTGGTTTTAAGCTTGTTTTCCAACATTATTTGGGGGGGGGGGGCGTTTCTTCCAACATTTCAAGCTAAACATACAGGTGAAGGTCCACTTCATCCATTTTAGCATTTTGACAATGCTTAATTCAGTAATATATGAATAACATTTTATATAAAAATATTTGTGTTTACACTTTTAGGGTTGGTTTTTTTTTTCCTTTTTGCTTTTAAGGGAAGTTCCACAATTGCTGCTGCAATAAATCTCACCTAAACGTGAAAGTGGAAGAAATTCTATATTAATGCTTCATAATGGGTGTGTAGTTAAATAAATTTTATGAAAGCAAAGATGTCTCATTGTTACCAAGCCTGCTTTCCTGTAGCAGTATTTTCACATGATTAAGTTAGTGATCAGATAACCTTCTTATGCAGTATATACCCAATGGCAATTTAAAAACTTAATATTGACTGTATTATTCTAAACTCATTCCATTTTCAGTGGAAAATGAATACAAAATAAAAAGATAAACTAAGTATAAAATGTAAAACATGAGAAAATTTATCATTTGCAAACATAAAAGCAAAAAAAAAAAAAAGTGTTGAGAAAGGGAACAAAAGCCAGGCAGAGCTATAAAAGACCGTAGAAAACAGTAGATAAATCTGCATTGTCCCCTTTTCCATATGCATTTTGGCTGAGTTTTTATTAAGGTGCGTATGCCTTAGTTCAGGAAGTGTGAATTGTATAATCATCTCTGTAATGCACTTTGCTACTGCAGGCTACATATCAAATTAATTTATGCCCCTCTGCAAATTTTCAGCTTCGCTTGATACAAAACAAAAGGGAGTATTAGACCCAGCAGTGAAGCAACCCATGAACCAGTTGATTTATCTTGCTGCTTGCACATGAAAACAAACAGACAAGTTTTAAAGACCAGAATATTGATAAGTTAGGAAGCAGCGCAGGGTCATGTGGGAATGTGTTGAAGAATATTGATAGATTTTCAGGTTGATGTAACTGTAAATTAGTTTGAATGTCAGTGGCTAAGAATCATGTGGCTATCCGCCTGTATGGGATTGTTGGATAAGAGCCAGGTAATCTGTTTCGCATTGTAAACAATCATTTCAGTGAAAGCTGATTCACTAAAATTCTTACACACTGTTGACATGAATGCACACCAATATCTTCCAGCACAGATTGAAATCAGTTTCAGTCCAAGGCTTCACACATTTTCACATTTTGGATAATGTACATCAGTAAGAGGAAGTTTCTCTCCCAAAGGGGGAATGATCTTAAATTCTTAAAACAGTATTTCCAATCTTGGGTATTTCCAGGAGTATGGACTTTAACTCCCACAATTCCCATCAATGATCACGCTGGCTGTAGAAATCCAGGAGCTGAAGTCCACACTCTTGGAAATTCCCAAGATTGGGGCACCCTGTCTTAAAGGATCCTTACTCATAATCAGAATTTTAGAGTAACATGCAAGCCCAAAGATAAAGAATATTTTCTCTGTTCTCCATCTATTTTTCTAGAGACCTCACTCTCACCAAGTATAAATGGTGCCTGCTTCTCTTTCTCCCCTGTCTTGAGACATACACTCACACTCTGTAAGTGAAGGGCTAGAGTAGCAAGGTTGGGAATAATATGCTATCTTTTTTTTTTGTCCTTGATCAATAGTGGACTGTTGGCACAGCTTCAGAATGATTGAACAGGGCTAGAAGTTGTATTTGAAAACTCTCATTATAATTCAGTATTGGGCATAGCAAAAAAGATTACCCATTTTGATAGATTATGTTATCCTAGGTTTACAATCTTGGATTGATATTATGTATGAATTGGCTGTCCATACATGTAATGGAAAGGCTGATTACTTTGGGTGCTCAAGGTTTTTAATGCTATATTTTAAAACCACCCTTTCACAAGTACATTATTGTGATGAAATGTGGTCAGGATTCCCAGAAGGGAGGGAATGCATTCCAGAGGAGCAAAAGACACCTGTTGTGTGGGAGAAAGAGGGTTAAGACAACTCCCCCTATAACAATTCCCAGGGTATATGTTTTATGGTGTAAGAAACCTGCTTTGATTTGGCAAGATTTCTGTCTATAGGTGAGGAACAATAAAGGAAACTGCTTAAAAGAATCTCAGCATATCATGTCTTTCTTAGTTTTTGCAGCCTGGCAATTATGTTAATGTTAATCAATAATTATTAAGATGATGTCATGGGCCTTTTCCTTTTGAAGTATGGTTTCAGGACGGTGTGAATATATACATACATTTTTGGGAATGCGTATACAGGAATGAGAGTCTCCTCCCCCCCCCTCTCTCTCTCACACACACAGAGGAAATAATATCCAGAACTGTTATCAGCTAAAGCTGGCAACCCTAGATTGGGATTTTCATAGGTGTTTTGTGGCTAGTTTATTTTTTAAAATAATATCTTTATTAAATTTCAACATGAAGCATTAAAACAATATAGTGTTGTAAGGTTTATTTTGAGGCCCTTTTTAAATTCAGGGTTGTTCTCCTTTGAGAAAAACTGGTACTTTTCCCAGAATTAAAAATGAACAATGTCCATATGAATTGAATCGACGTTGCTTCAGTGTATCTCTTAATGTTTGGAGAAACTTTTGTCCAAAATCTTTGCCGCCTGGATCTTTTCCAAGTCAAGGGCAAAGCCTTCAAGACACAACAAGGTCTCTGTCCTACATTCTCTGCATCCCACAGGACAGTTTTTGACTTCCCAATGAAATCTCATGGGCAAAAACAGAGGCAAATTTCGATTAAAGCCACTTTGCATTCTGATATCAGTGCATTTTATGTTGTTTTGTTCTGTAACTGAGTTGAATTATGACATATATCAGGAGTCTACAAGCTAAGATTTGCTGTAGTATGTGGGCTCAAAGGAATGATGGCTGCCTCGATTACTGCTGTTATAGAAAGGCTATTTCAAAATGACAGTTTTAAAAAAATAAATAGAAATCAGTTGGTAGCAGATGGATACAGATTGGAAGAAAAAGAGCAGGGCTCAGAGCTGAAGAAGCAGCACATTTTTCTTCCTCCAGAATGTTATTGTAGATGAGCAGGTGGCTGAGGAGAGCAGGAAGCCATGCTGTGAAGGAGATAGAAGGCTTGAAGTAGACAACCAAGCCGAGACACAGAAGGTCTCACAAAGAAGTCAAACTCATTGCCAGTGGTCTTTGTCATGTCAGGATGAAGGTCATGGGAAAATCTTATTTGAGAAAAAAAGCTATGAAAAATGTATTTAGCTAAGGATCGTTCAGGAATGTTTATTTATTTATTTATTTTAGAAATATTGTATTGATTTTTTACAATAACAATCCTTAGTGCCTAGTGTACAGTGTGTCATCTTGGTTCGTAAATTTTGAAAAAAAAACCCCAATCAATGGTAGTTAATTAACAGTCAATGATCATTAAATTTTGTACTTCCATAAATAGTATATTAATTAATAGTATATTTCTTTGATCTTCCCTTCTCCCAATAGTATTCTCCTTCTTAATTGTTAATATTTTCAATGCATAAATGGTTAAATATAAACATTTTTTCATGCTTGTACAAATAATAACCTCATATATGACATTTTTTTCTTATCAACTTAATTCTTATTTAAACAATGCCGTAGTTCCAATCCAAAGGAAATATGCTATGCCTTATGTAAACAATTCCCATAATAATCTCCCCCCTCATGTTGTAAGAATATTGATAATGGCAATGTCAATCCTCTTCCTGTGCCTTAGGATTCAACCCACTGTTTATTTGTAATATGTATTGAGTTTATTTTATAGAGGAAGTAACATTTCTCTGAATTCTGAAAATGCTGATAAGCAATATGGTGAAATAGTCCATTTAGTCAAGCCTAAAAAAAAGGTTTTAAGAAGAGAATTTGGTGGAATGGACACATTGATTTGTGGCACATGTCTTAGAATAATATTTGACTTTTCTTTTCAGAGTTACACCTAAAATCATTGCTTTTAATGTCTAATTCCATCTGATCCAGCTTCTGATGCATATTACGGCCTTTCCAGTTTGGTGAAAAAGTTGCTATTACCTGCCATCTTCCTAGAAGATTCACATTTAAGATTACAGAATGGAAACCTAAGTCTTTTTTTTCCTGGCAATGTTACCTCAAACCATTTCCAATCCATTGGAAACTGAGGAATCCCACACTACCCACAAAATAATGCTTAGCAACAGGTTGCACTAAAAGTATGTGCATTTTACTCAGTCATTTACTGGCAGCGTCATATGATACATTACACCACAAAGTTCAGTGAAAGTGTGCACCATTATCATAGCTCTTACTAACCTGTTGTGTGGCTTGCATTTTGACCTTGGGGTAACTGGACTTGTTAATAAAGGTTGGTTGTGAATAACAGTTCAGATTTAGCAACACAGGAAGCTTTGATCACGTATGAGTGGTAGAAGGGTGTAAAAGGGTCCTCTAGATGTATTTCTTTTTTATATATATAAAATTTTTATTAATTTTTGAAATTAAACAACAAATAATACAAATATGATGCATTTACTTACACAAGCAAAAAAGATAATCCTACTCAATACGTTTTCGGAGATGCTCGGCAGTCCCCACCCTCATTCACTTTCCTCTTCCTTCCACCCCTAAACCCACAACCTCTCCTCTTTCCTCCTTTCCACCTCCCTACATCCCATCTCCCTTCTTAACCACCTCAGTCTGGATGTATTTCTTAATTAAGCTTTTACTTTGACTGCTGTGTGAACACAACCAATGACTATTATGGCTGAGATTTAGATTCAAGTCTACGTTTCTTGTGTCAGTCCAGTATTTTAACATTTTAACATTGTGGTCTAAGATAGCATGCCATTAAAATGCATTGCCCTTGAGGTCCTGTTGTTCTCACCCAGCATGATCTTTGGACATACTGGTGGGGAAAGTTCAGAATGCATGTCCTCTGCACCAGGAGGGCACTGAAGTGAGAAAACCAGCTTTAGAACATCATTATATCTCCACTGAAGTCAAAGTGAAATTCTTCACTTTGACTTGGTCACACTGGGATGGGCCACCTCTCTGAGCAGAGAGATAAACACCTTCATTATTTCCTTTGACATTTTACTGTTGGAAGATCTGCATGTAACAGAGCATTTTCAAAGAGAAAAAAGTGAATTATATTAATATTTATAAATGCTGCTAAAGGAAATACTCCACTGGTAAAACAAAGATTATCTTGAGAAAAAAGGAGGAAGAAAAGTTTTGTTGGTGATTAAAAGTTCTTGTCAGTGATTATATGCTCGAGCAAGTTATGGCCCTAAAAAAGATGAGGACTGTTAAAGAGAGACAGGGCTTTTTTTTTTTTAGGAAACCTCTGCTGCCTTTCAAGTCCGTACTTTTACAAAAGCAAAGACAAATGAAATAAATTTAATTTCTGCCAGTAGATTGTAAATAGGAGTTCAGATTCTAGACTGTAACATCATACAGTTCCAAGAATGGGTCTCCTAGCCTGAAGATTCTTCAATGGTGATATAAATATAAATAGTAGTCTGTATTTATTTATGAGCTCTGGGACTGCTGGAGTGATAAGGACACCCAAAAGAGCTATGCATGGCTTTGATGGATCACTGGTATTAAACATTGTAATCTTGAGTATGTCAAGATTCTCAATATTGGGGAGGGGGGAGAGGGAATAATCTTGTTTATAAGCAAGTTCCTTCTTGAAATTCAGATGTCTGGATCATACACATACAGTAGATATTTGTAATATTCCGTAAAAGTGATATTTGATGAGCAATTAAAGGAATCTACATTTCTCCTATAGTTGTGCAATTGCTAAGAATTTTTTGTCCTCATCATTACCAGCAAATCCTTTACAAACTACTGCAGTATATGCATATACTACAATACAAACACACACACACACACACACACACATACACACATACAGTACATTCAATAGGCAAATTCCTTCTTGAAATTCAAACGCCTGGATCAACTTGTTGCTTTGGCTAGAAAAAAACAAAGAGAGAAAGAGAAAGGAGACAAACTATTTTAAGTGGGTTTTTTTCTTTCTTTTATACTTTCTCCCACACAAAACTTGGCATTATGTTTTATATTTCACACTATATTTACTTGAAAAGTACATATATACCCACATACATATATGTACAGTTAGATATTTGAAACATTCAGTAAAGTTGCTATTTGATCAGCAATTACAGGAGCCAATGATTTGTCCTACAGTTGTGGAACTGATTAAACCAGATGACTGCAGGATTTTTCCAAGCTTAAATCGGGAGGATTCAATTCTCCTAAGCATAGATAAAAGCACTGAGTGATTTTCAATGTAGTAAAATAGGTTGACTTGCTAATCTAAAATATTTTGTATCTAAATGACCGCTATTAAATTGGGCAGCAAGCCTGCACAAGGAAAAGCACATATAAGCCCAATGATTATTCGATTTAAGCCAGATATAACAACTACAGAAATCACACAGAAAAGACCTATGCATTCATAAATTTTCACTTGCAACACCGTGCCGATTTCTAAAATTTACACAATACTGAATAGTATCTTGCTTACATCCTGATGGCTCTTACTAGTCTGGTTGTTATAGCTACTGGAATATATATATTTTTTCCCTCCAAGAAAGTTATCAAATGTGTGCCTTTGAATCCTGGGATGTTAATTTTTTAACAATAGTAAGCAAAGGCGATTAAGCAACTAAACAACTGATCTGTGAGGAAAAATGTGTTTTTTCTCTGTTTGCTTCATTGATTCTTACTGAAATTTCAAGGGGTGAAGAGAATCCTTAGTCAAGACTCAACATGTTTTATGCAGAACACTTTTTCTTTCTCTCTACAGTATATTATTATGTGATGAAGAACAAAAACTCTGCCAGGCAACTGAGAAGGAAGGAAACCTGAAAAACCAAGACAAAATATTGAGAAAGATTTGTTGGTGTTAACAATGCAATACGTTCTAGAAAATGAGGAATAACACTGTAATCTGGAATTGATCAGACCTTTGTCAAGTTAGATTACTAGCTTAGGTGCTCCAGTATTTCTTGATGGCAGCTGCTGGAGTTTTAGAAAGGTTGATTTTCTAGATCACGGGTGTCAAACTCGCCACGTCACATGACGTGTTGTGACATGTCGTGACTTTTTTTGCATTGCTGGAGTGGGGTGGATGTGGCCTCCATATGATGCAACCGGCCCGTGGGCTGGCAGTTTGAACCCCTGTTCTAGATAGATGTCAGCCCCACTAAGTATACCAAACCAGGAAATCAAAGCCATGGGAAAACTAGACTGTTTTTTCTCAGAACTGGCAACAATCCTTAGATTAGATTAGATTAGATTAGATTAGATTAGATTAGATTAGATTAGATTAGATTAGATTAGATTAGATTGCTCTCAAAGTAAACACATACATAACACACATTTAAACATACTATATACAACATATGTATAGACCTACACACTTACATATAAGTAACATATAAATATTAATCACTGTCCATCTTGAATACATAACGGAAGGAGGAAGCTTTAGAGTTCACAAAACTGCAAGATCTAACTGTAGATTATTCACACATCACAATAACAGCACAAGTGGAAACATGTTGCACTGGATGGTTTGAACTGAAAAACAAGAGAGCTAATGACTATTCACTATATACATCCCTGTGGTGATACTGATTATACCTGCTCCACAGAATTGCAGGTAGAGAGGTTGACTTCAGGGCAAAAAACTGTCGAAGAAGACAACCGTGCATTAGCTGATTTTACAAAAGTGACTAAGACATGCATTGGTGCAAGTTAAAAGTTGGAAATTACTAAACATGCAGGAAACAAAACATGATTATAGAAGTAATGTAGTAAAACACAAACAGAATGCTGTCAGGGAAAAGCATTACATGGTCAATTTCTACAAAAAAAAAATCAAGGGTGAAGTAGATAAAGATAAAATCTGGCAACAGCATACAATTGAAACAACAACAAAAAGAAACCGAAGGCTTGATTTTAGCTGCTCAAGAGCAAGCTATTTGAGTTCTTGCATACAAGGCCAGAACTGAAAACTGCCAAATGATTATAAGTCTAGATTGTGCAAAGAGGCAGAAAAAAACAGTAGACAATACTCAGCTCAGAAGATTGCACAAACTGATTATAAACAATGACATAATATAGTTGCTCAAACAGTTCACTGGAACGTGTGTAAAATTTATCATGTGCCAGTAGTGAAAAATTGGTGGGAACATCGAAAATGAGTGGCTTAAAGTTTTGTGGGATTTCCAAGTACAAACTAATAAAGATTTGCCTAACAATACAACAGACTTAATTGCAATTGAAAATTGTGGATAATTGATGTGGCAATAGCAGGAGATAATAGAATAGAAGACGAAGAGCTGGAGAACATCACAAAGCATCAGGATCTGAAAATCAAAATTGAAATATTATGGTATAATAGCAATAGTGCTTACTCATATATCACCCCATAATACTTTACAGCACTCTCTGAGTAGTTTACAACGTCAGCATATTGCCCCCCAACAATCTGGGTCCTCATTTTACTTACCTCAGAAAGATGGAAGGCTGAGTCAATCTTGAGCCCTGTCAGGATCAAACTCCAGGCTGTGGGCAGAATTTGCCTATAATGCTGCACTCTAACCACTGCACCACCATCTCTCTGGCCATGTGGTCACAGTGGTTATTGGAACACTGGGTGCCATACCAAAAACAGTGGATAACCCTTAGAAATATGCACATTGACAGAATTTCCATCTGTCAATTACAAAAGAACTACAGCTTGGATCTGCACATATATTATGCCAATACTTTATGGGTTAGTATGCCAGAAAGCATGCCAAGATATTTTTCCAAAGTTTCTTGAGAGCAACAAGACGTTCAGAAATGTTTCTGCTAGTCTGAGATGATTTACCTATATCTTTTGTTTATTTGTCAGAACTACTATGCCAGAGATATAGATATTATATCCTCATGCACCCTTCACCTGATGAAAGCATCTTTAGAGCTTCTGCAAAAGTTCCTCCTAAATTATAATAGTTCATGTTGCAGCAATGGTTAAATACATGGCTAGTAATCATATTTAACTGATTTAAACTAGATTTAACTGATTTAAGTTCAATTATGATTCACTTTATGATTGTCTACATACCACCTACTCTATAGACATCATGATAAAAAATAGCCACCATTAAAAATAGAAGCACCGGGTATAATAAAATCAGCTTCTCCACGGTCTTTGGGTTCCTGACCTTTTTACCTCCAGTAAAGTTGGGATTCTCAGCATCTCCTCCTTCAGTGAGAGTTCCAGATGGATTGAATCCTTTGAAGAAACGGGCTCCAAAGATATCCATCTTTTCTTAGCACATATCTTTCTGGAGGATGGACTCCCACTATTATGCTCAGACTCCGCACAAATGTAGCACTAGCAAAACCCAACAGTAGACTTTTCTTTCAACAGGTACAAGAATGACACCAGTGATTTTTACATATCAAACTATCCTTAAGAGTTCAAATATTATGTCAGACAAGAGAAATGAAGCATTGTATAGGCCATACAATGAATTGAGTTCATTCCAAGCCAATGAGGTACATTGGGGTTGCTTGACCTATGCTAGTTGTATTGCTATTTTTATGCAACAATTATAGTTTTGGTTATTTGCTTTCTATCGATGTTTATGTGCAGAAGAAATAAATACTCCCACTGAGAGCAATGGGGTAGTAACTTTCATTTTCAAAAAAGGATTCTGCAACTTTTGACTGCTGTTCGCCTTTTCCACTTACTAAACCTTTGCTCATCCAGATGTTGATTATATGTATTTTTTCCCAACAAAGTGTAAATCAGATTGAATTGTATCTAAAGACAATGTGGTATAATTGTCTGTACTAGTGGTGAAAAATAGCTGTGTGGAAAATCCAACTGGCTGATTGCCACAGTACCTTACTCTTTATGAAGTGTGTACAAACATCATTTTCACAGGAGAAATAAAGTTAGCTCCAGTGCAATTAAACAAGTGATTATTTGGGGACTGTGAGGAATCCATCATGCTAATATCAGCAATATACTGAAAACAAGCCCGGTCTGGTTTACAATAATATCTGGCCGCAAGGTCTTGAAAGTACATTCATTATTAAAAGGCTTCTCTAATGCAAAAGAGTGACACAATTAAAGACTATGAATTGATTTGCCAGTGACACTTCTCATTGGACATTGCAAAAGCTGCTTACCAGTGGGAAATGAATGAAACTAATATGACCCAAGATGTCAATATGGGAAAAAAAATTAACTTCACCTGTTGACATGCCATAGCACATTATAAACAAATTACTTCAATGCAAGGTTTGGGAAGATTATTTTGCTTTTATTGTGTCCCCTTTCATAAACAGAAGAGCAAAACTGAAATAATTCTAAATGGATACTGGAATAATAACTTATTCCAGTAGCCAGTTGGACCTATTATCTCTTCTTCATGCTGCTTTTTAGCTGCAGTGCCTTCATTTTTTTTCTAAAACGAATAGCTGACTATACTGAGCCATGATAGTGCAGTGGTTAGAATGCAATATTGCAGGTCAACTCACTGTTCACTGCTAGCAGTTCAATTCTGATTGGTTCAAGGTTGACTCAGCCTTCCATCTTCCCAAGGTCAGTAAAATGAGGACCCAGATTATGGGGGGCAAATTGCTGACTCTGTAAACTGCTTAGAGAGGGCTGTAGAGCACTGTGTAGAGGTATATAAGTCTAAGTGCTGTTGCTATTCAGAGTCTGATAATTTGATAACAGAGGTTATCAAATGGTTATCAAATGGTTAGATCAAAGATTTCCTTTCAGTATTCTCCAACCAACCGGACGTTATGACTAGAACTACAGACCTGTCTTGGATTGCAAAAGTCACTTTTAATTTAAGGGCAGACCTAAATCCTATCCCCTTAACTCAGGCTCCAAATAAGAATTACATAGTTAACAGCATAGCACTGTCAGAAGAGTTTCAGATGAGCATTTCAGCAGCTATCTTACTCTCTCTCATAGTAATTGTTTTTGGACCAAAACCAGTTTTATGGCATCATAAGAACTCTTGCATTCCCTCAAAGTTGTGTGAGAATTGTGATTCTCTAGGAAGCTTATGATTATAGGGCCAAAGGATCAAAAATGAGGAGGGAGGGAGGGAGGGAGGGAGGGAGGGAGGGAGGGAGGGAGAGAGAGAGAGAGAGAGAGAGAGAGAGAGAGAGAGAGAGAGAGAGAGAGAGAGAGAGAGAGAGAGAGAGNCAAAGAGAAAAAAGTGAATTATATTAATATTTATAAATGCTGCTAAAGGAAATACTCCACTGGTAAAACAAAGATTATCTTGAGAAAAAAGGAGGAAGAAAAGTTTTGTTGGTGATTAAAAGTTCTTGTCAGTGATTATATGCTCGAGCAAGTTATGGCCCTAAAAAAGATGAGGACTGTTAAAGAGAGACAGGGCTTTCTTTTAGGAAACCTCTGCTGCCTTTCAAGTCCGTACTTTTACAAAAGCAAAGACAAATGAAATAAATTTAATTTCTGCCAGTAGATTGTAAATAGGAGTTCAGATTCTAGACTGTAACATCATACGGTTCCAAGAATGGGTCTCCTAGCCTGAAGATTCTTCAATGGTGATATAAATATAAATAGTAGTCTGTATTTATTTATGAGCTCTGGGACTGCTGGAGTGATAAGGACACCCAAAAGAGCTATGCATGGCTTTGATGGATCACTGGTATTAAACATTGTAATCTTGAGTATGTCAAGATTCTCAATATTGGGGAAGGAGGGGGAGAGAGGGAATAATCTTGTTTATAAGCAAGTTCCTTCTTGAAATTCAGATGCCTGGATCATACACATACAGTAGATATTTGTAATATTCCGTAAAAGTGATATTTGATGAGCAATTAAAGGAATCTAGATTTCTCCTATAGTCGTGCAATTGCTAAGAATTTTTTGTCCTCATCATTACCAGCAAATCCTTTACAAACTACTGCAATATATGCATATACTACAATACAAACACACACACACACACACACAGTACATTCAATAGGCAAATTCCTTCTTGAAATTCAAACGCCTGAATCAACTTGTTGCTTTGGTTAGAAAAAAAAACAAAGAGAAAAAGAAAGGAGACAAACTATTTTAAGTGGGTTTTTTTCTTTCTTTTATACTTTCTCCCACACAAAACTTGGCATTATGTTTTATATTTCACACTATATTTACTTGAAAAGTACATATATACCCACATACATATATGTACAGATAGATATTTGTAACATTCAGTAAAGTTGCTATTTGATCAGCAATTACAGGAGCCAATGATTTGTCCTACAGTTGTGGAATTGATTAAGCCAGATGACTGCAGGATTTTTCCAAGCTTAAATCGGGAGGATTCAATTCTCCTAAACATAGATAAAAGCACTGAGTGATTTTCAATGTAGTAAAATAGGTTGACTTGCTAATCTAAAATATTTTGTATCTAAATGACCGCTATTAAATTGGGCAGCAAGCCTGCACAAGGAAAAGCACATATAAGCCCAATGATTATTCGATTTAAGCCAGATATAACAACTACAGAAATTACACAGAAGTTTAGTTTAGTTTTATTAAAGACCTATGCATTCATAAATTTTCACTTGCAACACCGTGCCGATTTCTAAAATTTACATAATACTGAATAGTATCTTGCTTACATCCTGATGGCTCTTACTAGTCTGGTTGTTATAGCTACTGGAATATATATATTTTTTCCCTCCAAGAAAGTTATCAAATGTGTGCCTTTGAATCCTGGGATGTTAATTTTTTAACAATAGTAAGCAAAGGCGATTAAGCAACTAAACAACTGATCTGTGAGGAAAAATGTGTTTTTTCTCTGTTTGCTTCATTGATTGTTACTGAAATTTCAAGGGGTGAAGAGAATCCTTAGTCAAGACTCAACATGTTTTATGCAGAACACTTTTTCTTTCTCTCTACAGTATATTATTATGTGATGAAGAACAAAAACTCTGCCAGGCAACTGAGAAGGAAGGAAACCTGAAAAACCAAGATAAAATATTGAGAAAGATTTGTTGGTGTTAACAATGCAATATGTTCTAGAAAATGAGGAATAACACTGTAATCTGGAATTGATCAGACCTTTGTCAAGTTAGATTATTAGCTTAGGTGCTCCAGTATTTCTTGATGGCAGCTGCTGGAGTTTTAGAAAGGTTGATTTTCTAGATCACGGGTGTCAAACTCGCCACGTCACATGACGTGTTGTGACATGTCGTGACTTTTTTTGCATTGCTGGAGCTGGGGTGGACGTGGCCTCCATATGATGCAACCGGCCCGTGGGCTGGCAGTTTGAACCCCTGTTCTACATAGATGTCAGCCCCACTAAGTATACCAAACCAGGAAATCAAAGCCATGGGAAAATTAGACTGTTTTTTCTCAGAACTGGCAACAATCATTAGATTAGATTAGATTAGATTAGATTAGATTAGATTAGATTAGATTAGATTAGATTAGATTAGATTAGATTAGATTAGATTGGATTGGATTGGATTGGATTGGATTGGATTAGATTAGATTAGATTAGATTGCTCTCAAAGTGTACACATACATAACACACATTTAAACATACTATATACAACATATGTATAGACCTACACACTTACATATAAGTAACATATAAATATTAATCACTGTCCATCTTGAATACATAACGGAAGGAGGAAGCTTTAGAATTCACAAAACTGCAAGATCTAACTGTAGATTATTCACACATCACAATAACAGCACAAGTGGAAACATGTTGCAATGGATGGTTTGAACTGAAAAACAAGAGAGCTAATGACTATTCACTATATACATCCCTGTGGTGATACTGATTATACCTGCTCCACAGAATTGCAGGTAGAGAGGTTGACTTCAGGGCAAAAAACTGTCGAAGAAGACAACCGTGCATTAGCTGATTTTGCAAAAGTCACTAAGACATGCATTGGTGCAAGTTAAAAGTTGGAAATTACTAAACATGCAGGAAACAAAACATGATTATAGAAGTAATGTAGTAAAAACACAAACAGAATGCTGTCAGGGAAAAGCATTACATGGTCAATTTCTACAAAAAAAAATAATCAAGTGGTGTGATAGTACCTATCAGTGGGAGGGGCAGGTATGGCGGGAGCAGTGGGAGTACCTATCAGTGGGAGGGGCAGGTATGGCGGGAGCAGCGGTCAGTGGGAGGGGCAGGTATGGCGGGAGCAGAGGACCATATCGGGTTTTGGGAGCACGCACACGCTGCTTACAAGCTTGTGGATGCTCCGATCCTCAGGGCTCTACTCGACTTCCAGGGACCTCAGATCCTCAGGCCCGGGACCATCTGCTGATGTTGTGTAATGCCAGGTCCGTGGTAAATAAGGCCCCCCTCATTCAAGAACTTATTCAAGAGGGGGGAGCGGACCTGGAAGGTATCACCGAGACCTGGTTGGGCATGGAAGGGGGAGTTCCCCTTGTTGATCTATGCCCACCGGGTTTCCAGGCATTCCATCAACCGAGGGCCCGGGGTAGGGGCAGGGGGGTAGCGGTCATTATAAGGGAGAGCCTGTGTCCAAGGGAGGCCACTGTGCCTCAGATAGACGGTGCAGAGTCCCTCCTTGTGAAGTGGGGGCAAGGGGTGCAAGTGGGCCTGTTGATAATATACCTGGCCCCCTGCTATGTGTCAACGGCCCTGCCTGAGCTGGCTGACGTGA